>NC_140182.1:92607180-92857218 GCF_963971535.1 Notolepis coatsorum | reverse complement strand
GGTCAAATGATGCATTCCAAATATCAGGGTTTCAGACCGTTGGCCCACCAGCCAGCCCTTCTGTATCAAGTGTTTTTCAGATCAATATAAGCCCATTTAACATTCTTCCTATCCGTCCTCCTACTTACGGCCAGGTACTGTGGTGTGACAGCCGCCAGGCCAGCCAAGTTGCCCCAGGTGGAGGCGCTGTTGAGCTGCTGGGCCATCTGCTGCACGCGCCGTTGCTCCTTATCCCTCTGTGTGTCTGCAAACTTCGCCACCATGGGAGAGGAACAGCCCTGTGGCAGGAGGGAGGGATGGGGGGTTAGACCTGGTCAATAGCACACACACAAAACTACATTCACCCTTTAATAATCATTAGCTACTTAAGGACACACTCACTGCAGGGGGTATTTTTTTGGTATGGGAGCAATCATCTACAACTTACAGCCAAGTGTTTTTAAATGTCTGGTTGGTTGCATTCATATGCAAGCTAATACACACAGGACAAATGCCATGCATTTGCCAGGCCACATTCCAAATGAACACAGACAGGACACTGCTCCAGAAACTTTTCTGTCACCAAGAGGGGTGACTAAAGTCCACACAGGCAGACAAGAAATGGATACAAGACTTACACAGACAGTCAAACAAGGACATGTCAAGTCAGCAGACAAACGAGATAAGACATATGCAAGACAAATGCATAGCCCAGGATCTCGCAAACAAAGACAGCCAGATATTGATCAGACAGACGGACGGACGGACATGCGGCATAAGTGTTTTATGAGTTGAGAGCCAGACAGGGACCAGGCTTGACAGGGGACATGACTTGTGCACCAGCAGCACCTCCTATGGCACCAGGGAAGAGGGGGGTGGGGGTTGGAGGAGGGGGAAAGGTGCCAACACCGCTGGGGCCTGATTTTTAATCGAGGGAGCTCGGCATTAGGTTTGGTTGAGCTCTAATTAGACTTGGTCGGATGCCTCACTGGGGAGCCTCTGACCCGCTAGCTGTCGCACATTACTCCTGCTCCACTTCCTCAAAAACTCCACTAGATACGATGGGACACAGACCCAGTTTGAGGGAATCAAATAGGACAGTTGCTCCAGTCTCCAGCTAATGTCTTTGTTAACCTATATTCAACGGAGTGGTCTCTTTTTCCCTGCAGTCCTAAATATGGATTTACAATGTGGAGGTAGAGGTAGCACAGCCATGTAGACATCTGAATCAATACACAAGATGCATTTATAGCTTGGTCTAAAATAAGGGATGAAAGCAATTCTCACCACGAACCGTTGGCTCTGAAATCAATTGCTATGCGAGGGGCTACGTTTCAAGTTCCATTCAATTATTTTGGTAGACGACAAATGTGATTTTCTAATTAGCGAAGAGTGGCTTTGGAAATGACTCATGCTCTCTGTGATATATAATGGATGCCTTCTGCTTTGCGAGATTCTCATATATTTTCCAACACAAGGGGGCAGCAGAACGTACAGGGGTGGGGGGGGGGGGGGGGGGGGGGGAATGAGAAATAGGTGCTAAGGGGTACAGTACCTCCATAGTCTGAGAGTGATGCATGGTTTTGATTGCATTCTGTGCCTGAGCCCTGGTAGAAAATGTGACAAACGCACAGCCTGTAGGGAGGAGGGAAGGGGCAATAGGAGAGGAGGAGAGGAGGGAGGGAGGGAGGGACAAGAAGAAACAAAACAAGACAAAGGTTTTGGACAACTCGTTATGAACCCCAAAAAACACATTGTACAGAGAATGGCACTCCAAGCACACAGAACCGGCCTCACTGGTTAGCACATGGAGAAAAGACCACAACAAGGAGAACAGTCACAACGATCACATGAGCACAGTAACAGTGATCAACAGATTAAATCACCACCCAGAGAGGCTTGTAGATGTGATGACATGGTGAAAACAGTGAATGTGATTATATACGCACATATAACATACACAGATAAAAACACATAAAAAGGCTTTTTCTAAACTAAACTGCTTTGTGGAGGTAGTCTCTCTCTCTGATCCATTTCAAATTGGCCGCTGTTGCTAAAGCAGACTTCCCGTATTGCGGTGGGGCTAAGGGGCAGTCGCAACAATTTCTCTCTGGTTTGGGGCGTTACACCATCAAAACACAGCCTGGCACTGTTGGGTATCATGGCGTCTTATGCGGCACAGATAGCTAGATGCGGCAGCAGGCTTGATGGAAGGGGGTGGCGCAGGAGAAGCCGGGCTGAGCCGAGCTGCCTGCCAGCTGAGCCTACAGAGCACCGGCAGCCAGGGGTTGCCAAGGCAACGGCCCATTGTTCCGGGCGGCAAGCGTGGTGGCCCTCGCTCTGAGATGTAGAGGTGAGTGCGACTGTGACGGGAGGAGAGACTATGGGGGTGGAATGAAAAGTGGGTGCCAGAAGAGGTGAGAAGCACTTGTAAAAAGAGGGGGGGAAGCAGGTAGGAGGGGAATTGAAATAAAGGGGATGGAGGCGGGGCCTGTATTAATACTTGATGAGAATGTGGGGTGGGTTGGTGGGAGGCTATGCTGGAAGTGGTACCGAGGCTGGTAGTGGGGGGGGGGGGGGGGGGGGGGGATTGCTTACACACCTCTGCTCAGGCCATCTGGTCCCCGGAGGATCCGGCACTCCTCAATCTGTCCGAAAGACCCAAACATCATCCTGATTTCATTCTCGCCGTATTTCTTTGAAACCATTCCGATGAAGAGTTTTCTGTCTTCCACCGCTGAGGATAAGGGGGGGAAAACAGGCGTTGAGTGACATCCAAACAATTAAGAGAACCATGATGCTAAGCCTTCCACCTCACTTTCCTCTTGTTCGATCTCTTGCCTCATCACGCCGTCACATTTTCTCTCCCTCACTCAAGGTGTCAGCTTGTTCTCCAAATCTCCCGCACTTTACAGCTTCATCCTCTTCCCCTCAGTCTCCAGCTCTCTGGAGAAATGACTGCTTCATCATCCACTCGCACTGTCCACTAGATCCTCAGTACCTGCTCCCCCTTGCTGCCTTTTAAAGCCCTTAATCCTCCTAACCCCGGACACTATAGAATTTGTGTATTGCTGCACGTTTTCAAGCCCCAGGTGCTGATCGGGCCATCATCTGGGAGCTCAATATGGAGACATCATCCAGTTGCATCTTCCCTTTCTGAATCCCCCCCCCATTGCCCCAGTTTGTCACTTCCTGAGGAATTTCATGGTAGACATTAGCTGTGCCCCCCCACCTCACCACATGTTGACAAACACTTTGCCTCGTGTCACACCCCATCTGTGATGATGTCACTCACCACTTGTTTTCTCGCTGTCGGCGGGCTTCATCTGGATGGGATGATGCATCTGGAAGACAGGGCAGAGGAATGGTTAACATCACAGGCTGTCAACACCGGCCGGCACAGGCACTGCCATCAACAACGCAGGTTAGGGCTGGGCAATTATATTGAGCATCTGTGTACCTACGTTAGCTTTTTGTGTTTTCTAAATTAATGATATCAAGCAAGTAACAGATTTCTGACAAAGGATTTCTGAAATATATATTGAGAATGGCAATTGAGAATTTCAGCTCGATTACCAATGCAATAGGGCTGCACGATTTGGTGAAAGTGTGATTGAGATTATTGTGGACAATACTGCGATTGTGAAATAATAAATAAATGGTGTAATGAGTTCCTTGGTTATCAAGGAAACTGCAGAGATTACTCTATGTTATCAGTGTTAGGATAATCAGAGTAAGTTTGATGAAGTTATAAGCTGTTTTGTGAAATGTCTTCTTTCGGTTTCACTGTAAAAGTCCGAGAGGAAATCAACGGGGCGATTATCCGCGCGCGGCCGTAATGTGCTTGCGTGCACGTATAATATTGATCATCTAGCGTTTATTTGAAAACGATTCATAAAAAGGCCGACGAATATCAACGTTGTGGAATATTCCACTAAAAGACGATTTTCATAGAATGCTCCAGAATGAGCTGTTTTTTATCTGAAAACGGGGGCTTTTCTAAATGCTCTGAAACGGAAACGACGCGATAAACAGCCTTGACAGCACTGACTGGAAAATAGTCTTTGATAATGCGATGGGCAGATTAGACACATAGCCATAATTTAAAACATAGATTAGGCGATATTAACGTTAACATTGGCGCCGATGGTGGCATTCAGCCGGTAAAAAGGAAAACCAGGCTGACCGGAATTTCTCGAATATGTCCGGGGATAGAAATCTTGCAGGACACCCAGACCGGCACGAATATGTTCTAACGGAAACGCTGATATCGCCATGTGTTATTATTACTATATAATACTCTCATATGCTATTTTCAATTAATATCATAAACAACATAAGGAATATTAGCATAATTTTGAGTGGACTGAAGGAATGAGTCAGTGTTAATAGTTTTAAATGCAAATAATCTATTGAAACATAGAAGTGGGGTCGGGACACACACACACTGTTTCAACTCACCACCCTCGCATCATATTGTAGTCTAGTCAGTCTTCAAACTTCCACTCCTCTCGAAACTTTTTTATATTTGAATATCAACATTATCTGTCCATCCTCAGTAATCCTCAATTTACTATAATATACTCATGTCCTGAGTCCTGACTAAGTGACTTCATCGTCTTTCCAAACGCACGCACGCACACACTGTCTGCTGTTCTCTATGGCTCTGCGCCTCTGATCAGGATTAGCTTGTTAGCTTACGCTAACGTTGTAGTGATTGTAATGGTACATAAACGTTAATTTCGGGCGATGTGGGCATAAAGGAATGGCGACGGTGCAAAGCATGTAGATGCATTTGACCCGTTGTGAGAAGAAAAAAAAAACACCACAGACTTATTTCGGGTCGTGTAGGTGCACTGCTGTGTAGCGCTGCTCTGCTTTCAGAATCACGGACTGGGCGGATATGACTCGCGGAGTTGCTACAGGGTTTTTCAAAATAAGAGTATCATATGAACCGAACGTTGCTAGCTGCCGGAGCCATAGATATTATGACTGGAGCTGCGCTTGGGGCGGAAATGAGACCCGCACAGGATTTTCAAAATAAGAGTATCAATATGAACTACACGCCAGGTGGCGGGCAGACCTCTCATTTTTACTCGCCAAACCTTAAATCTACACGCATTTGGCGCTTGGCGGGTGCTTATTTTGTTCCCTGATTTTAGCGTAATCTTAATTCACTTATTGAATTAACACTTTAATCGCCAAAACCGCTGGGACACGTCTTTCCCCGCCATGCTTATTCTGCCAAAGACGCTGGACCACGTCTTTGATATCAATATTTCAAAAATCTGTGATCGAAATCATATTTCTCCCCCGGACACTTGAGATATACTGTTGATCCCCTCTCAACTCTCCAACGGTTCAAGAGCGCCATCTGGTGGCCGATCGGCGGATCGCCAAAACAGGAAGTGATGCGCCGGAAGTGGTGCTCCCATATTTCGTCCGGGCACTCGCTAACGTTAGCGGGACTCCCATGTTGATACACTGGACATCGATCGGTTACTCGATAAACAACATGATTTGGACGTATATACTATTATACAACCTGGAAATGGATCGCATATTTCTACATCCCATAATAGGAATATTTCTGTTCCACGCTCATCGCCAAACGCTATGAGGAAGTTACGGTAAGATTCAGCGTTATTTTTTAACGTGTTCGATACTAACTGGCTGCTCTAATGATCATATCACCTAGGGCTGGGCGATATGGAAAAAAATCATATCGCGATAACGATATGATAATTTTATTTTATTTCTCGATAGATAATTATCGAATTGTTATAAGTATTAAAAAAAATATATATTTAACAACAGATGTATGTTTATTTTGCAGCAATTCTTTGTCGTTGCCGCCATCTTTAGTGTTACATCCCCTCACACTCCAGTTCTCAGGCTGCAGCTGGTTTAAAAGCTAAAGTAAACCGGCTTTTCTGCTGGCTGTGGCTCCAGAGGAGTTGAACAGTTCTGGCTCTGTTAGTTTATTTTCGATCTTTTGGCGCTTTTTTGGTGGACAAACCACCGCACATGTGCACTGTGACTCGTGACTGGAGTCTAGTTCTGCTAGCACACATAGCCTACTGTGTACAGACGGTTTCAAAATGTATTTTAAATTAGAAAGCAAACAAAATAAATGGACAAGAGAAAAATAAATCTCAATTTGGTCAGTATTGTCATTTGGACAAGCAAAGCCATTACTTTAAGTTGCAGGCAAGAAAGACAAGTCTGTCCACTGCCCTGTTGCAGGTAAAAAAAAATAAAATAAAAAAATCGATTTTTTTTTAAATTTCGATATTCGATATCGATTATTAAAATATATCGCGATATTTATCGTTATCGTTATATCGCCCAGCCCTAATATCACCCACACTAGATGAATCATCTAATGTTGGCCACGGAATTAAACCCGCCCCCCATCCGGTCAACATCAGATGATCAGTAGTAACTTCTAGAAGCACGTCCTTTTGACATTTTTTATCTCGCGCAGATTCCTATCAAACTGTATTTCATCATCAATATAATGCATTTGGGGCTATAAATCACGTTCTGGAGAAAGCTGCAGAAAACGATAAAAACATACTTATACTTTAGACCGTATTTTAGTATGAATATGTGAATGAAAAAGTATAACGTTGCTACACCCTGAACAATAGATATAGGACGTTGAATGGGCCATAGTAATGTCAATTTAGCAATACAATTTAAAAAGTTATAGCCCTGCAAAGAAGGTAAACATCCCCATAGACAAATAGAGCTGGCGGAGGATGGTATATTAAGAATATAAGCCTGGCGACCAAAGTGTTAACGTCGCGGCAGTTTGCTCTCGTCTGTCGGCCCCCGGGGTGCGTTTCTCCCGATCATTCAATACATTGTAGGGATGTCCGATCACATTTTTTTGCTCCCGATCCGATCATGTGATTTTGAGTATCTACCGATACCGATCTTCCCCGATCCGATAAAAAGAAATTATATATTTTTTGAAAAAAACATTATCCCAATTTCTCACATTACATTCACCCTGAATGTTGACGTTATCCAGGTGAAAAGTTAACTTCATTCAAGCGAGGCATTGCAATCCTTGACATAAATCATTTGATGTATAATTAAATTAAAGGAAATGCGTTTGGGTCTGCCGTGGCTGGTCTGCCGTTCTGCAGCTGGATACTATTGGTTTGTTTTGGCAAAATTCTTCTGCTCTGTGTGACAATAAATAAATGAATGATGATATGCAATTTAAAACTAAGGCCTCGGTATGAGTTTAAGACGTGAACATGGTCATGTTTGTTGAATTAAAAAAAAATAAAAAAAATTGCCGATCCCGATCTTCGGATAATCACGTGATCGGCCCCGATCCCGATCATGTGATCGGATCGGGACATCCCTAATACATTTTTTGAAAGTTGAATTTGTCATCTTTCGATCGTCACCACATTCAACCTATTGCATGCTTCGGGTCTAGAGTTACAAGATGAAATATCCGGTGAGTCATTTGACAAGCCGTTCCGACAAGTGACCACGTCTGGTTGCAAACAGTCCTGAACTGACCAGTCACCGCTGATGGCAAAAATTATGACCACCATTGTAGGAGTGTCTGTTCCGAAAGTGATCCAAGGCGAGCACTGATTGTAACGAGAAGGGGGCAGAAGAAGACCAACAAGTTCTTTGTTTTGACTTGTGAGTCTGAATTAATGGAAGTGGGCGGCCATTTTGGATCATCACGCTGAATTATTGCGGTACACACATTACAAAAACCTTTGTAAAACACAAATTTTTCTTGGGATTATTATAAACTTTGGACCTGTATGACTAAGATTTCAGGCTATGGAACAGTTATGTTTTCCAGCTCCTACCTCTCAGCTAGAACCCAAAAACAGGCATCTGGCAACACGTAAACACAAAAGCAAATATTTTATTTCAGTGTGTTCAAACCTCTGTTTCTCTATTACATTAGCACTCAAAGTGATTTTATAGCATGTGCTATAAGTATAAAGTTAAGTATAATAAATCACTAATTACTTTGGGTATGCAATCGATAGGCCTTTCATGCTAAATGTGCCCGACTGTTAACACTTTCAATGCCAACGACGCGATATGTCGTTTGTTCATGCTGACCGTTCATTGCCAACGACGCGATATGTCGTTTGTTTTTTTATTAGCGATTTGAATTCATATTTCATCAATCTAGTCTCATGTTAGTGCTGCAAACTCTCTCTGAGCTCCATTGGGAAAATACCAACCCCTATCGTCTCCCTGTGGTACTGCACCCCTTTGGAATGGATTGCATGGGGGGGGGGGGGGGGAATCGAGCTTCCTCATTTTACTTCTCACGCAAGCCACCCGAGGGGATTCAAGTCATCTCCGAGCCCCAAAACAGCGTGGAATACATATTCCCAGTACGCAGCGTTGGATCAATAAACGAGATCGATATTTGGAATGGCAATCAGGAATTGGAATAATCTTTTTGGAGAACATCTGATCTGAGGTAAGGAATCTATTTTACCAGTCTTAGGATAATCAGAGCTGTTTTCACAGAGATATCAGCGTGTGCCCTGTGTGTGTGTGTGTGTGTGTGTGTGTGTGTGTGTGTGTGTGTGTGTGTGTGATCAGGGAATAAGATTTCAGCTCGCTTCTCTAGCGTGCATAAGTACACATATACTATCGATAATCTAGCGTTTATTTGAAAACTATTCATAAATAGGCCAAAAAATTACAACATTTTGTGTATTCCAGAATATTCCAGTAAAGGGTGTTTATCACAGAATCTTTATATTTTCCTGAAACTTTCAAAACTTTTCAAAATGGTATAAAAGGGAAATGAACAGATTAAAAAACAATCCATTTAGACAATGTTGATTGCAAACAAGTCATTGATAAGCGACGGCCAGATTAGACACATAGCCATAATTTAAGACAGTTTATGAGTTTGCAAATATGAGAGCTCTATCATTGAAGTGGGTGGTGGCAAGGAAGCACTAAAGCTTGCACCGAGCTCCGGCATTGAAAGTGTTAAGGGGTTAAGAAAACCATAATTTGAATAGGTTTTTCAATGAGAATCATATTGCAATAGTCAAAATTATCGCAATTAACCTAGATGTTTTTTCTCAAATCGTCCAGCCTCACCCCTTACTATAGGTGGCTTTGATAAGAAGCATCTACAAGTTGATGGTAGGGATCAGATTATCTGGGATCCAATTTCACCTCTTTCTCTGGGCGTGATTGCACTTATTGATTCCTCTAGTCCTAAGTACCTCACCATCGCGAGATCCATTTCATACAAATCACAGATCAGCTTTTTTAAATGTACAGTGGCGCGTGAGATAACGGCTTATTTCACCTCCTGCAACCAGACGGAACAAGGCGTGGCACGTCTCGAGCTGCAACGAGAAAAAGTCTCATCCAAGACGAGACTGACATCGCTCAACCTGAAGCTTATTTCCCCTGGCACTTGTCCCACATAATTTCATTACACACGGAAGTGGATATAGACCACCTGCCTTTAGTTTCAGATCAACCATGCTCATGCCGTGCGACACGAGAACCGCGTCCATGCAAAGCCTGCTGTGAAAAGAAGGAATGTGGCCGGAGATGCTGCAGTTATGAAATGGTGGTGTTGTTGTTTGAGGACTAAAGAGAAGCAGACAGATGGCCCGCTCTGTGTGGGTACTGGCTGGCAACACTGGCCAAGGATTGAGAGACAACGGGACAGACGGGAGAGAGGGAGCAACAGGGACATAGGCTTTTTCCAATGACGCGCGCAACCAAACACACTCCACTGTGGCCCACGGCGGTCACAGTGCGACAGGGAGGCCTAGGCTTTGTGAGCGGGGCTTGTCAAACGACAGTTTTGGAACGACGATGTCTGATTGATGGTCCTCCACTGAGGAGAAGTAGTCTTGTATATGCAGCCGGCCTGCCTCAGCTCATTTATCAACCAGGTTCAATATTTACCAGTAACCTCACTGACAATGGCTCCTTTTCCGATAGACTAGGCTATTGATTTAATTGAGGACTGGGGTTGTTTCCCATTGATTTAATTGATTGGAAGGAGAGTAATTTCAAATGGGCAGGACCGATTTGTAGAGGTTTAACAAGCAATTGCACTTGTTCCAGTTGATTGTGCTTTAATCTCTCTAGATAAATCAGGTGAGGAATTAAGAGACCACACACACACTGTTATTAGGAGACCTCAAACACGCCTTCCTTCATACATCCAACTTTTGGGGAATAGAAATCTACATGCATCCAAGATTCATGAGGACATGCATGAATAATTTGGTCCACTTGATGGCATTAGGGGTCGTGTGCTTCAGTGACTAACCTGCCCCCTGGACAGGCACTTTATCCGTCTATATGCTCTGGGCCTACTGGCTTTATCACTTCAGTGTGCGGAGGTTCAGGTCAGTCCTGTGTGTGGTGCAGGTTGGGGGGGGGGGGGGGGGGGGGAGTGAGCCGAGAGCTCATTATCGTCCGGCAACACAGAGGGATGTGAGGGGGCTCAAGCAGCTAAAGCGGCCCGTACAGCGCTTACTCACCCCACTTAAGGTCTTTATGTTGTGCAGTGCATTCTGGGCCTCCAGTGCGGCTTTTCTTGTATAAAATGTTACAAAACAGCATCCTGCAGATAGAGAAATTCAGAGAGAAAAAACAAGGGCGGAGGGGGAGAGAAAAAAAAAGAGAATTAAAAACACGGCACAGTCACAGGAAGCGAGAGAGCAAAACACCAGAGCTGCTCAAGACAGTGACTGTATCTAAAAGGATAAAAGCATGTTCAAAGCGTGTCACATGTGAGGAACATGTGATGTGATATTCTTAGCACCAACTGTTAGATGGTGCACACAGCACATGCAGGGGCTTGCAGCGAGTACAGCAGAGATAACGAGGCGAGTGAGGGGACTAGAGAGATGACCACAGGGCTCGATAGCCGTCGGCCGGAACCTCTCGATATGCGCGTGCGCCGGACAGGTCGAGGCGCTACGGGCGAGTGGCCGCTCCATTACGTAAGACTACGCGTTCACGTACTTCCAAAAGCACTCTCAAGAGATTGAAATTGGAATGGCACAAAGAGAGAGAGAGAGAGAGAGAGGCTTGAGAGAACAGGGGGGAGAGCGAGGAAGAGGAGTGGGGGAGGGCGAAAAGAAGAGAAGGGGGGGGGGGGGGATAAAAAAAAAAAAAAAGCCTCTCATCCTTCCGTCCCAGCAGACCGCCAGTGGCGTTCCAGCCTGTCAGTTTCGCTGGGCTGGGGAAGTGGAGCACTGCAGCGTCTCTGACCTACATAGTGTGTATTATGCTGTTACTGGAGCTCCCAGGCCGTGGGGAGAGCTGGTGAACTCTAATATGCATCGAGCTGCTCGCCTCCTCTCTCAGAGCCAGCTGAGCTCTCTTTTCTCTCTGCTACATACTTAGCCCTGCCTCCACTTTACTAGAGATAAATAAACCATCCGGAGGCGCCATGGTTAGCGGATGATTTTTTCATAACCTGCCGTAGAAGTGACCTAAAAATAAAAAATACAAATGTGTATCAACTAATTGATAATAATAATAAAAAAAATAGTTAGCAATTATTTTCATAATCAATTAGTTGGGTCTATGTTGTGCTGCACCGCCATGGCCTGTTGTTGAAGCCATTTGATGTAAAGCCTGTTAACACTTAGTATTTTTATTATTTAAACTACTCCTTTTATTATTTAAACTACTCCTTTAAAACTGAAGACTTAAAACAGGTTTTTGTTTTGAGATATAATGTAAAAAGACCTGCTTATGTGCACTTGTTGTTAGTTGTACAGTGTACAAATGTGATGGTTCAACAATGGTTACAGTACATGTGGTAACTAGATAAAAACAAGCAAAATGGAAGTGGGATTAGAGCGATTCCAACGGATGAGTCAAACAAAAGCAAGATGGATGACATAAGAGAGGGCTCAACGGGTATATTATCTGGTGTGTAAACATAGCATCGGCCAGAGGGCGTCAGGCAGCTCCCCGGTTTCTCACTGCAGGGGTGTGACGACGACTAGCCCACGGCCAGTGTGGGGTGGGGGTGGGTGGGTGGGGGTAGGGTTGCTGCTCAAACGAATTCACCTCACACAAGCCCGGCAAGCCAAAAGGGCCACTGTGATCAGGCCAGATTATCTATTAGAATACATTAACATGTCAATGGGCCATCACAGCTGACACTCAGCCTAGGAACAGGGGAGGGCTCTCTTTCGCTATAGACAGGGGGCTTTGAACTGTTCAGCCTCCTAGTGAACCAATGCACAATGTCTGCTGTATATACCACATAATCAGCACCCTGGAGAATTCAACTAGTCTACCTCTGAATGTGCACACACACGTGGCTATTTAGTGATGTTGTTAGATCTGTGCAAGTATGTGTATAAGCCTAATCATGGAAGTTTAACGGGGCAGTAAACGGGAGTGCAGGTCTAGTGCCAGAATGTGGCTTCACAACAGTGCTAGGGTGCTGTATGATCACAGGTTCACAGCACAAGAGGTGAGACACGCATGGCCTACCTGACCAAATCCCAGTGACAACCCACAAGCCTGCACCTCACAGATTAGGCCTCGCTCCCCCCACCCCCCAGCTCTGTACACTGGCACAGCCAGATAGGCTACAGACGAGCCTCAAGTCCCGAGATCAAAGAGGGTTCCACATCAAAACAGAGTGGATTAGGGCTTTAAACCATACTGAATCACCTAAGTATTGAGGGAATTGAAATTTGGAAGAGGTTGTAAACTTTGGCTATTTTTACATTGGCGGAGCAGTCTCACTTTATTTCACCTGCGGTTAGTTCCGGGAGACTGGGCACTTCCAGCGGCACTTTGCGGCTCTTTGTTGACAGCAGGCTTCCACTTCACTGTCTCGTCTAATTGCGACCTAAACCGAATGGCACGACTTGAGCACTCTCTCTAAGGTGAGAGCATTGATGGATGTCTTTAAAGGAAAATTGCGGCAGAGTAACACTCCTCCCCACACCCGGTTTCATAAAACAGCGCTTTTAAACCACCAGAACAAAAAGAGGAAGAATAAAAATTCCATTATAAAAAGGGGCATGTAAAAGGTAATTATTTTGTAACCCTGAAACACAAGAAATAAATCCCGTTTGCAGTGATGAGCACAAAGACAACTGTATTCCATTGTGCACACAAACTGTGCTGCGTCTTACCTAAGGGTGTTTAAGTCAACTGAGACAATGAGACTCGACAGTTCCTATGCCTGGTACTTTTGGTCTGAGGGGGGGTTATTGGCGTGTGTGTGTCTGGGTTGTGCTCGACAGCTCCTATGCCTGGTACCTTTGCTCTGAGGGGGGTTCTGGGTGCGGTCACGGAGGATGTTGATCTGGTGCACGGTACCGAAGGGCTCAAACAGCTCCTTCAGCTCAGTCTCCGACCAGGACCGCGGGATCTGGCCCACGAACATCTTGATGGAATCTGGGTCCGGATGGTCCAGGTGCTCCAGCGACCCATTCATCGCGCTGCCGTTGCCATTGCTGAAGGGGAACAGGGGAGAGAGAAGGGAACCGTGGTTTTAGCATTTCCATCTCCCTGCCATTTTAACCCGTTCACTACCACACTACAGACGGTTGAAAGGGTTAACCCTTTGTCGTGTGGCAGTGAAAGGGTTAACACTGTATTGTCGCAGTGAAAGGGTTAACCATTTGGTAGAGCAGTAGTGAAAGGGTTAACAAAGCATTCTTCTAGTTGAATTCTGCATTCATCACTGCATCAATTCACTGACGACAAAGACGAAAACGCATCCATCATGCAAGGAGGGTTGATTTTCCGACCGCAATGACAAGTCGTGACAAACGACCCACGCCGACTGTCAAGACACAAAACACATACTGTTGAAAAATCACACGTACGGCTAAATAACTTGTGCCTCAGCCAACAAAAAAGCCATAAAAACCTAGCACAGGGCATCTGACAATACACTGGCGCTTGAAAGCAGTCCTCAGGCTCTATATTCCCATATTAAAGGCGGGGGAGGGGGGTGTTTACAAATGGTAAAGGCTTTGAGCAAAGGACTACACGCGTAGCCCACTGATTCAGAGTAGGTCAGGAACATTGCCCCGAGGCCAGTGGAGAGATCAACATTCTCAGGGTGATTAAAACGCAACTGCTGCTTTACTTGACTTTTGGCCTCATTCTCTGAGTCTACATCACAACATCGTCTATGGGCTCAAGGAGTTAAGACGGTTACTACAGATCAGGGCTCTACAGTGCGAGCATTTCACTCGCATTTGCCCCTAAAAATGTGTGCAAACCGGAAAAATCATTTACTTGCACAGTGTGCGAGTGAAGATTACAACCTCAGTAGTGTTTTTTTCGCTCCGCTGCTAATCGTTCAAAAACTACAAGTCCCACATTCCACAAGCCGCATAAACGTTCCAATCACAGTAGAGTTTCCTGTGGTGACGGGACTGGTTTCAAGCGATATATATATTGTGATAGAGGGTTGAGCTCAGCCCCTCCAAATTCCTCACTTTTGGAAAACAAAACTTAAATCTAGGGATGCACCGAAAATTCGGCCACCGAATGTCAAAGAACAGGGATACGTAACGTTCGTAACCGAAAGTGTTGTTGTGATGACGTAATCAAAACGTGCAACGTGAGCAGCTTGGCAGCTCTTCCTGCGTTCTGCAGCCTGTGATAACTAACTCCTCTTGGGAGTCGCGCTGTTTCTATGTAAACTCCGCGACCGCGAGCAACGCATCCAATAAATGCGTCTTTAACATGCTTTATATCCTCGCCATTACTATATGCCCGTTGCGGTTACAGGGCTGTACGCTAAGCTTTTTCACTAGGGGCACACTTTTTAGGGGCACATTTTTAAATAATTTTACCATTATTTATATCGATTGTTTTTGATTTAAAAAAATATATATATATATTTTTTTTTTATAAAATATATAATCATACTTGTAGTTGTATTATCTGCGAGACATCGCCACCACGCAACAAGTCAAAATGCTCGCTATATGCAACCAGCTCCACTGTCTGTGTGTACTCGAGTAGCCTCCAGCTACGGCCAGGATTCTCCGGAGCAGGGCTGTACGCTGCGATGATCTCGTCGCAAATTGCCCCTTTAATTGGCCGTTGCGATTGGTAAATAATATTTGGGGGCGGGCTTGCGAGTAGGGATTTCAAGCCTTGCATTCGCATTTCACTCCTAAATGATCCAAGGCGTGTGATGACGCTGAGCACTCAGGTATGATCAGCGGGGAAAATCAACTGAGCACTCACTCTGATAGACTGGCTGACTGTCTGATTTAGCTATGAAGAAAAGTAAAGTTAGTAGTAGGGATGGGAATCGATGGTTCCTAACTGGGTTTTGGCCATATGCTCCCGAAATTCTCCCGCTGTTTGGCTGCTTCTATGTGCAGTGAAAACTACTCGAAATGCTTTAGAACCTAGTCATTGATTTAGTTCAGGGTTAGCCGCGGAGCTAACGCTAGCTAACGTGAGCTAATCAAGCTCACAGAGAGAGATAAACAGCTGACAGCAGGTAGTACAGGTACAAATACAATAAAACAAGGGGTGGGGGCTGTTGTGTAAACCTTGTGTCGCGTCAATCTGGTCCACACGTTACTCGTTCATATCTCAGCCCGTGCTGAGATATGCCCATTCCGCGGTCTGTTAATAAAGTTTTCAATCAGACAGATGTATGGAAAGGCTTTTATTATAACATTCGTTGAGGTAATATCATTATGCCTCATTTAGTCATCCTGCAGAGCACTGGTCTCCTACTCGTGGGCCGCGGGGAGCTAATGTTAGTAGCTTTGTTGTTGTCAACACACAGGGCATTCAGGAAGTCAAAAACTAATGCGCTTGCCGATTGGTGCTAAGAACAGCAGGGCGGGTGCAAGCGTTGTGACGTAATTGGCAGACTCTACTGTCAATCAAAATTATTCTGTTTTCCATCAGAATGAATGAATGAGAACTTTATTAACAGATTGCATAATGGGTACAATACAGTACAGGAGGATGAAGACCAGAGAAAGACTTTCGGCTTTTTTACATAAGGGTCCTCCATTTTCAATTCATCAAAACATTTAGAGACATACAAATATACAGTAGTTTCATAAAAATACTAAAATGCTATTGATTGATTTAAAACTTTATTAACATATTGCAGAATGGGTACAGTACAGCTCAATACATACAATTGTTAAGGGGATGCAGACCAGAGAAAGACTTTTGTCTTGTTTACATCAGGGTCCCCCATTTTCAATTCATCATATTTCATATCTAAATCATATAATATCTCATTGCTAAATATATGCAATATATAATCTAATAATCCAATAATCTAAATCTAATATATAATATAAAAATGCTAAATGCATGGGTATTTTATTTTGTCTTTAATGTTAGCTTGCAAACTCATACTGTCTTGGTAAGCCTCATAATGAATTGTTTGGGGTAAAAAAGAAAAACATTGTGATGTGTATTATAATTTTCTGAAAGGTCAGAAAATATCGTGATATCATATTTAGGCCATATCGCCCAGCCCTAGTTGGTTCATTATAAAAGATACAAACCTGACAACAAAAGCACTTAAATGTTAAATAAAAGGACCACAGTAATGAGGCAGGAGGAACATATTTTTTTGCACTATAATGGTAAAATTGTTATTAAAAAATGTGCCCCTAAAACATATTTTTTGCCCCTAAATTTCTAATTTAGGGGCAAGTGTGCCCCTAGTGAAAAAGCTTAGCGTACAGCCCTGCAGAGCTGCAGCTGGACCCTATACTGTAGCCTCCAGCTACGGCCAGGATTCTCCGGCGCTGCAGCTGGACCCTATTGACTATATTCAGCGTGCCCTCAGCTCGAATACGCATCGACTCAGTGTTATAAGACATTGATATCAGGAGCTATCTGAACTATTTAGTTTAATGGGACGTTTCGTTTTGAACAGTTAGGGTTGGGTACCGTTCACATTTGAACCAGTACCTGGGGATCGATAATGGTATACGACGACAGGGCTTGAGACTAACACCGTCCCGTCGTCCCGGGGGAAATAAAATATGTATTTGGGATGAAGAAAAATCCTCCACGGGGCCGGGACACAGTCGGGACGAAGAGGATTTATTTTCCCCCACTTGGAAAATGTCAACTGCGCCGACTGTCGGTGCGCATATCACTGTCAAACGGTGCGTGTCTTCCGAGTGCTCGCTTTAGTTGACAGTGGCACGAGACCACTGCACGAGACCCGCGGAAATATCAGAATGTTTAATAGAATGTTTAATAAAAGTTCTCGTGGTTCCGGCCATCCTCTAGCCATCCTTTCAGTCAAGGGAGCACTCTCAAACATGCTGCACTATTTGAAGTGTATAACGTTAAACAGAGCAGAAGAAGATGGAATAACAGACACAGACTGACCAACAGGGAACTGCATCCAACCCTAGTACAAAGGCAGGTCTGCGGTGGTGGCTACTAGTGCACTGCAACCTTGCCCAAGCCCGACGGGGCCCTACCCGACCCGACGGGTTCGGGCTGGGTAGGGCTTTGTTTTTAAATAAATAATTCGGGCTCGGCCGGGCCGGGCAGTGCCCTCTTTAAAAAAAAAAAAAAAAAAATTATTATTTATTTATTGCGTTTTTTTTTTTTTTTGCTCGCTATACTCATATAACTAGGGTTATAGGATAACCTTAAGTTTCTGTTTCATTTTCGCGTAACGTAGTGCTGTCATCAGAGCGTGAAAGCCTCGTGTCTGAGGAGTCAAGATGTATAGGTTAACAGATAAAATAGTCAAGGGAAAGTTGCATTTTTGGAAACATTTGGATGTCTCCCTCCGCAGCCTGCAGGGATAACTCGAGGGGAGCGCGCGGCTCAGGTGGATGATGAACAAATTAACCAGACCGAAGCGGCATAGGTTGAAGTTGGAATATAGCCAGTTGGCGAATGTTTTAATTTGTTCTTGGATGTTAACGTTGTTAACGTTGTTCAACGCCTTGCCGACATCAACACAGCGAAGTGGTGAGTTTGATTATTATTATTTGCTGGTGTCTGGGGTGACGTCGCTGCTGCCCTGTTCTGTTGCGCTTTCATTAAATGTTGCTCTGCTCGAAATCTGATTTATGTTTTCTGTTTGTTTGTACAGTGACTGAGTAGGCTATTGTGTCGTGTGTGTGTGTGTGTCAAAGAAGATTCCATATAGCCTTCAAATTACGAGTTTTACGAGGCTGACTCGCGCTGGGAAATAGAATTTGCGGAAAAAAAAGGCTATATAATGGTTGTTAGTTTTCAGCATGATAATGTGTTATTTAGTTAGACCTATTGGACATTTTCGTTTTTGTTTATTTATTAAGTTAATATATAAACAGTGTTTAGAATATTTAGAACAAAAAAATATAATTTTTGGCTATATGTTATAATATATACCGGTATATTAATGTTTCTTTCGTTTTCACTATCTGTTATTTAGGTAGACCTATTGAACATTTTCGTTTTTGTTTATTTATTAAGTTCATATAAAACCGTGTTTCAAATATTTAAAACAAATTAAAAAAAAATTATAATAAATAATAAAAAAAAAAAAATGTTTTCACGCGGGCTAGGGCCTAAAATATATTTACAGTCAGGCTTATTTTCGGGCAGGGCCTGAAGTTCACGGGCTCGGGCTGGGTACGGGCTTCATTTCAAGGCCCTTGCAGACCACTAGTGGCTACTGCCACTGCTGGCTCAATGTTCTCGACGGTCACATTTTCATTCGACGGCTCACTAGGAGGTGGAACGCGTCGAAAATATGAAGCAATACTAACTTTACTTTTCTTCATAGGCATAGCTAAATCAGACAGTCAGCCAGTCTATCAGAGTGCTCAATCGATTTTCCCCACTCTCATACCTGAGTGCTCAGCTCGCGTGAGTGGCGTCATCACACGGCTTGGATAATTTAGGAGTGAAATGCGAATGCAAGGCTTGAAATCCCTACTCGCAAGCAAGCCCGCCCCCAAATATTATTTACCAATCGCAACGGCCAATTAAAGGGGCAATTTGCGACGAGCTCGTCGCACTGTACAGCCCTGGGTTAAAACATTTTTTACTAACGTTAGCGTTAAGCTAGCCGACGCTTCCATTCCTCTTTGACCAGTCTCTCGTAAGCTACGTCATCCACCGCTAAGAGTCATGCGAGATGTAGTAAATACAACAGTCCTGTGTGTGTACTTTATGCAGATCGTTATGCAGTTTTAAAGCACCTTGGCTTAGTTCTGAATGCACTTTGTTGTAGTTATCCTACAGAGAAAAGAAAATGCACTTGACTTTAATGCACATTTTTGTTGTATGCAAAGAGAAAATGTTTAAATTGTACAATCTTTCAGCATTCAGTCTGGAATTAATGTATGCATTCAAAAGTGCTGAATAAATGTTTTATGGGCCCATAATAGTGATTATTAATATTATTTAAGTTAAGTTTAGACATAGCCATGTCTTTTGCCTTAATCAGGTAGCTGAAAAAAAAAGAAATACATTATATATATATTTATATTAATCATTTTCGGCCTTTCGGCATTCGGTTTTCGGCCAACTGTTTCCCATCTTCGGTGTCGGCCAAGAATTTCCCATTCGGTGCATCCCTACTTAAATCTGCATGAGATTGGTTTATAAAAGTATCAATATTAATAAAATGGAGTATTGGACTGTTAACAGCTGGGTATCACAATACTTTTCTTGTGTATCCAGGGCTGTACGTTAACTTTTTTTGCACATAGCACTGGTGCTACAGAGGTTGATCGTTTTGTAGCACAGGCCAAAATCTTGTAGCACGTAGGGCCGGGGCGATATAACGATAACGATAAATATCGCGATATATTTTAATAATCGATATCGGAAAAAATATTATATATTTTTTTTTGCCTGCAACAGGGCAGTTTTAAAACCAGAGACAGTGGACAGACTTGTCTTTCTTGCCTGCAACTTAAAGTAATGGCTTTGCTTGTCCAAATGACAATACTGACCAAATTGAGATTTCTTTTTCTCTTGTCCATTTATTTTGTTTGCTTTCTAATTTAAAATACAGTTTGAAACCGTCTGTACACAGTAGGCTATGTGTGCTAGCAGAGCTAGACTCCAGTCACGAGTCACGGTGCACATGTGCAGTGGTTTGTCCACCAAAAAAGCGCCAAAAGATAGAATAGAAACTAGCAGAGCCAGAACTGTTCAACTCCCTTGGAGCCACAGCCAGCAGAGAAGCCGGTTTACTTTCGCTTTTAAACCAGTTGCAGCCTGAGAACTGGAGTGTGAGGGGATGTAACACTAAAGATGGCGGCAACGACAAAGAATTGCTGCAAAATAAACATACATCTGTTTATAAAAAAATATATAAAATTTACTTATAACAATTTCGATAATTATCGATATCGAATGATATGATAACATTATCATATCGTTATCGCGATATGATTTTTTGCCATATCGCCCAGCCCTAGTAGCACGTATAAAAACATTTGTTATATTTGTAACAGTCACAAATGTGCCTATTGTATTTGTGTTATTTAGTTGCAGTGCCATGTTTGGCTGTCATTTTCATGCTGACAAGTTGACGTCACACAGCCAGACACGTAAGGAATTATGGGATTTGGTGTTGGATGTATGGACTCTACTAGGGGTGGGAATCACCAGTTTGTTTCATCACGATACGATACTAGGGCTGACCTTCGAAGCTTTTTTTGGCAATCGAAGCTTCGGGGCCGAGCTTCGATTTTAATTCGAAGCTTCACAAAAAAAATTATGTTGTGGGACTTGTACAGCACTTTGGTAAACTTTGTTGTTTTTAAATGTGCTCAAGTAGCCCCTTTCGTGACTGTGACGCAGCCAACAAGGTTTCACTCGGCTGTGTGATTTAATTCAAGGTGGATCGCTGTTGTCGTTTGAACAACTTCAGATTTCATGGGAACTACCAATCCCCCAAATCAAGAATGTTTAAGATGAATGAAGTAAGATTTTGATTATTTGAAATATGGCCTGTGTAGACTAAACTATGCACATAATTATGTCAGTCTACAAGGTCCGGATTCTACATGGTCCGGCAATGTAGACCTTGTAGACTCCACTACAGACCAATTATCAGTGAATGTTCATGCATTTTTAAGAAGGGCTACTTCCACAAAAAAACAAAGAACTCACCAAAACATCTCAGTAGCACCTTATCTAAATGTTCTATTTCATATGGAGATTCATATTTATTTATGTATTGCATGCATTTCTAAATTTTATTTCCTATTTTGTTTATTTATCCCAGTATCTTTCTTTCTTATGTGTGGAATTCTACAAGGCATGTAGGTGTATATGTGTTTGAGGATGATATCCTTCAAACAGGCAATAGTGATGATATAATTTGGGCAGTGCTGAGCTGGGTTACTTTCCTCCAGTGTATTTGTCCCCCGGCCCCACCCAATGGCCCCATGCAAAGGCCCCCAAAGTACTTTTTTTTTTTAATGTTCGAAGCTTGAGCCATCGAACGAAGCTTCGAAGCTTTGAAGTATTTAAGACAGCCCTATACGATATCGATTCTTTGGACAACGATACAATATTTGCCGATATCTGCCACGATATGATGCAGGTGCCTGCAATCGATATGAGACGATATCATAAGCCCATTTAACACAATCAGTAACATTTAGATCAACTCAAAAAAGGTAACAAAAATATAATTTGAAAAATTCATTTAGCTCTTCCAGACATTTAAATGAAAAAAACAATCTATTGTTTTTAATACAAATAGAAATAGACCTCCTGTTCACTGTAAAGTGCCACGTTTTGATATATTGAGCTTTAAACTTCAAGTAAATTTTTTTGGAACTCACAACACGCAACCTAAAACCCCTTCCTCTCCCAAACCGTTTCTACAATCGTTTTATGTTGCATGATGATCATGAATTCATTTATTTTTTTTTTTTTTTATATTTGAATATCAACATTATCTGTCCATCCTCAGTAATCCTCAGTTTACTATAATATACTCCTGACTAGGCTTGGGCGGTATGACGGTATACCAGGGTATTTCGAGATCCCGCCGGTATGATTCTCAATACTGTGACGTCACAGACTGCTATTACAGACACGGAGTTGATTGTAGTGCCAGCAGAGGGTTACGTGGCTAATCGTTCTAAGAGCTAACGTCTCTGCCTGGCTGGATGCTGGCTAACTAACTTAGCTAATCGTTCTGAGAGCTACCGTCTCTGCCTGGCTGGATGCTGGCTAACGAAAGTGGCTAATCGTTCTGAGAGCTACCGTCTCTGCCTGGCTGGATGCTGGCTAACTAACGTGGCTAATCGTTCTGAGAGCTAACGTCTCTGCATTGCTGGATGCTGGCTAACTAACGTGGCTAATCGTTCTGAGAGCTAACGTCTCTGCCTGGCTGGATGCTGGCTAACTAACGTGGCTAATCGTTCTGAGAGCCAACGTCTCTGCCTGGCTGGATGCTGGCTAACTAACGTGGCTAATCGTTCTGAGAGCTAACATCGGTACCTGGCTGGCTAACTGGCTATCGTTCTGCGATTTGTTTACTTGGTAACACGGCCGGGTTGCTAAGGAATTTAGGTGCGAGGTTGAAGAAAGTGCACTTTTATGTTGAAAGAACGGCCCTAATGTCAACGTGTTTCAATATAAGCGTTATGTATTGTGATAACGAGTATATTGTTATATATAGGCTGCAGGCATTAACAAACTTGTTATCCAAGTTACTGTCTGAAAATAACAAGAAATCTATTTCCCCACATGAAGTTTGACATATGTTTCAAACCGAGTGGGACCCGTTGAGCAGAGGAAGTTATTGCAACTTTGGATTGCATATTTTAACACACTCAGTGCATTGAATAATAATCTAGGTGGGTCAGAAGTAGGGCTGCAACTAATGACTAATTTGGTAGTCGACTAATCTGCCGATTATTTTTTCGATTAGTCGACTAATCGAAAACCAATGTAAACAAAAAACAAAAAAAATGATTTTCTTTCTTTTTTTTTAATGACCTATCTTTGTGAAAGTGGCTTCTCAGCTCTGGTCCAACTGAAGACAGAGCAGAGGAACAGATTAGACATCGAGCATGACCTCAGAGTTGCTTGTCTACCATCACCCCAGACTTTGAGACTCTTGTCAGGACCAAACAACAACATCATAACATGATGATCCCATAGCAAATTAAAATAATGACTCATGAAACATTTGAATTTGGATCTTTAAGCCACTTTAAATGAAAATGTATTTGAACAATACAGCAATCACTCATAACAAGATAAATAAATTAAATAATACAAATTAAAGTGGAAGTGTACTTTAAATTACTTTTGTTTGCTGTGTGTGAGAGGAGTCTGTGTGTGTGTGTATGTGTGTGTGTCTTACTCTGATCGCTGTGTGAGTGAGAGGTGTGTACTGTGTAATTTGTGTGTGTGTCTTACTCTGATCGCTGTGTGAGTGAGAGGTGTGTACTAGGGCTGCAACGATTAGTCGACATAATCGACGACGTCGATTATAAAAAATCGTTGACGAGAAATTGTTGCGTCGATTAGTCATAAAACAAAAAAACAAAAAAAAACGTTATTTAATTTTTTTTTTTTTTTTGTGCACTACCTATCTTTGTGAGAGTGGCTTCTTAGGGTTCCAGACAACATCATAACATGATGATCCCATAGCAAATTTTGGACATTGAAAACATTGTTCCCCTGCAGGAGATGATGATCAGACTAGACACACAATACATTACACACGCACTCCTCTCACTCACACACAGCGATCAGAGTAAGACACACACATACACACTCCTCTCACTCACACACAGCGATCAGAGTAAGACACACACACATACACAGGGCTGTACGCTAAGCTTTTTCACTAGGGGCACACTTGCCCCTAAATGAGAAATTTAGGGGCAAAAAATATTTTTTAGGGGCAAATTTTTAAATAACAATTTTACCATTATTTATATCGATTGTTTTTGATTAAAAAAAAATTATATAATTATTATTTTGAATAAAATATATATATTATATAATCATACTTGTAGTTGTATTATCTGCGAGACATCGCCACCTCGCTGTCTGCAAACAGCTCCACTGTCTGTTTGTATACTCGAGTGGCCAGCTCCAGCAAGGATTCTCCGGGGGTGCAGCTGGACCCTAAACGCTACATTCAGAATCAGCATGCAAAAGAATTCTCCGGCGCTGCACCTGGACCCTAGTCAGCAGCCCTCACTCATGCGATGTAAACCAGGGACTCGAATACGCATGTTGTTGTTGTAGGTAGCTTGCAGGACGCTTGTAGGACATTGATGCCAGGAGCTTTCTGTAGCTACTGCTGGATGGCGTTGGGACAACGCCTCAGTGAACTATTTAGTTTACTGCGACATTTCGTAGTGACTAGTTACCTAGCCAACCGAGGTATTATGCACTGGACTATTGCTGATGGATTTGTTGATGTCGGGAGCTATCCGTAGCTAGCCGGCTGGATAACGTTACACAATGCCTCAAAGTCATGTATTAAACTAAGTGAATAGTTGACTGGGTCATTTTGTAACGGTAGCTAACGTTATCTCACGAAGGTCCCACACTGACTAGACTAACGTCACGGTGAGGCAATAGCCTCTGTTTACATGCAACAGGTGGGGAGGGGGTAGCAGCAGCAGCAGTGCGCGGTGCGCGCTTCATGTGTGCTGAGACAGCGAGTGAGAACTCCGCTAAAGAATTGGATCATGATTTTCGGTTTTCACATGACTATTTGATTGCCCGTCACACGGCGCTCAGACGTCTCAGTGGGAGGCGCCAAACGTAAAAACTGAGCGCAAATGGCGGGTGGCGCTCTCTAGTTTCGGTCCCTGAGTCTACTAGACTTACTGGAGCATTTGTTGATAGCTATCAGTAGCTAGCCGGCTGGCAGGCTCACCGAGGTCCCAGTGTCCCACTAGAGACTAGTGTTTACAACAGCCACGGGTGCGAGAGGGCTGGAGGAGGAGCAGACGCCGCAGCTCTCTCCGTGTGTCTGAGTTCAGTTCAGTTCGGCTCACTATAGGAGGTCGAACGCGACGAAAATATGAAGCAATACTAACTTTACTTTTCTTCATAGCTAAATCAGACAGTCAGCCAGTCTATCAGAGTGAGTGCACAGTCGATTGTTCCCGCTGATCATACCTGCTGAGTGCTCACTGCTCAGCTCGCGTGAGTGGCGTCATCATACGCCTTGGATAATTTAGGAGTGAAATGCGAATCCAAGGCTTGAAAGCACTACTCGCAAGCCCGCCCCCAGATAATATTTACCAATCGCAACGGCCAATTAAAGGGGCAATTCACGATGATATCATCGCAGTGTACAGGCCTGATACACACTCCTCTCACTCACACACAGCGATCAGAGTAAGACACACACACATTCACACTCCTCTCTCTCACACACAGCGATCAGAGTAAGACACACAGACATTCACACTCCTCTCACTCACACACAGCGATCAGAGTAAGACACACACACATACACAAATTACACAGTACACACCTCTCACTCACAGCGATCAGAGTAAGACACACACACAAATTACACAGTACACACCTCTCACTCACACAGCGATCAGAGTAAGACACACACACATACACACGGACTCCTCTCACACACAGCAAACAAAAGTTATTTAAAGTACACTTCCACTTTAATTTGTATTATTTAATTTATTTATCTTGTTATGAGTGATTGCTGTATTGTTCTTCAAATAAATTTTCATTTAAAGTGGCTTAAAGATCCAAATTCAAATGTTTCATGAGTCATTATTTTAATTTGCTATGGGATCATCATGTTATGATGTTGTTGTTTGGTCCTGACAAGAGTCTCAAAGTCTGGGGTGATGGTAGACAAGCAACTCTGAGGTCATGCTCAATGTCCAATCTGTTCCTCTGCTCTGTCTTCAGCTGGACCAGAGCTGAGAAGCCACTTTCACAAAGATAGGTCATTAAAAAAAAAAAAAAAAAATCCTTTTTTTTTTTTTTTTTTACATTGGTTTTTGATTAGTCGACTAATCGAAAAAATAATCGGCAGATTAGTCGACTACCAAATTAGTCATTAGTTGCAGCCCTAGTGTGTACTGTGTAATTTGTGTATGCGTGTGTGTCTTACTCTGATCGCTGTGTGTGAGTGAGAGGAGTGTGAATGTGTGTGTGTCTTACTCTGATCGCTGTGTGTGAGAGAGAGGAGTGTGAATGTGTGTGTGTCTTACTCTGATCGCTGTGTGTGAGTGAGAGGAGTGTGTATGTGTGTGCGTCTTACTCTGATCGCTGTGTGTGAGTGAGAGGAGTGTGTATGTGTGTGTCTTACTCTGATCGCTGTGTGTGAGTGAGAGGAGTGCGTGTGTAATGTATTGTGTGTCTAGTCTGATCATCATCTCCTGCAGGGGAACAATGTTTTCAATGTCCAAAATTTGCTATGGGATCATCATGTTATGATGTTGTCTGGAACCCTGAGAAGCCACTCTCACAAAGATAGGTAGTGCACAAAAAAAAAAAAAAAAAAAAATTAATGACTAATCGACGCAACAATTTCTCGTCAACGATTTTTTTATAATCGACGTTGTCGATTATGTCGACTAATCGTTGCAGCCCTAGTCAGAAGTAGTGGAAATATAGTGGCAATGAAACTGCAGCCCTCAGTACACCTGCAATCCATCACTCACGCACGAATGCACACATACACACTCACACAGGTATGTTTACAAAATAAGTAGCCCCAGGACTCTCATTACAACATACCCCCAAGATGGGTATGTGGAAAGTAGTATCAACTAAATTGTATCAACTTAATGAAGACAGAGGGGCAGTGTGTTGTCTTGCTTCTTGTTACTTTGTCGCTATCCTGTGGTTCAGAGGATGGTTGAGGAAGGTTGCTTATTTATAACAATATTTCTACATTAGCCTATGTATTCATATATATATAGAACTAGAAGTAAGGTGTAGGGATGCCCCGATCACGTTTTTTGCCACCGATAACGATCACCGATCGTTGTGAGCCACATCGGCCGATACCGATCCGATACCGATCGTGTTTGATTAAAAAAATCGTGTTTGATTAAAAAAATGTATATACATTTTTTTTTTATAAAATATATAGATTATATAATTAGACTTGTACTTGTATTATCTGCGAGACATCGCCACCACGCAACAAGCTCCACTGTCTGTGTGTACTCTAGTAGCCTCCAGCTACGGCCAGGATTCTCCGGAGCTGCACCTGGACCCCAAACTCGAGTAGCCTCGAGCTACGGCAAGGATTCTCCTGCGCTGCAGATGGACCCTATTGGTATAACGTTACTGTGGTCATATCACATTCAACATGCCCTCAGCTCGAATACGCATCGAATCAGTGTTATAAGACATTGATATCAGGAGCTATCTGTAGCTACTGCTAGCCGGATATATAACGTTAATACACCGCCTCAGTGAATTATTTAGTTCAATGGGACATTTCGTTTTGAACAGTGAACTAACTTGCGCTAATGTGAGCTAACAGCTAACAGGTATCATACACGTCTCTACTAGACTTGATGGAGCGTTTGTTGATGTCAGGAGCTATCGGTAGCTGGCCAGCTAGATACCGTTCGGTTAGACAATGCCTCATCATGTATTAAACTAAAAGTGAATAGTTGACTGGGTCATTTTGTAACGGTAGCTAAGCTAAGGTTAGCTCAGGGAGACGCCGTCCTCCCGTGTCCCGTCCCACTAGACTACTAGACCCGTGTTTACATGCGTGCGGGAGGGGCTGGAGGGATGAGCAGACGCCGCACCACCCGGTGTCTGAGACAGAACAGATCGGTTTTGACGATCGGCGAAAATAAAGCATTATCACCGATCACCGATCGCATATTTATACTGATTATCGGCCGATAACGATCGGTGGCCGATCGATCGGGGCATCCCTAGTAAGGTGTATAGTGACATTATTCTATGGTGGACACTTACTAAGTAATTCCAGTCAAATATTGCAGTAGGCTATTGTGTAATAACGGCAGGTTCTCAAAAACTAAGCAAACCAGGGTAACTGCCCCTTTAAAAAGGTCAAGCCTTAGTGGCAAAGAAACAATCCCTGAGAAATATAGGCAATTTCAGCTACTGTATATAATTCTGCATTCTTGTATTGTGCTGTACCTACTGTATTTCTGCTGTAGCCTAGCCTACTGATGGCACTGAATGGTAGGCAATATCTTAAAAGGAACAAGCCAACTTTTTAGGAAATTAGCTTATTTGCCATCTACCCTGGATTTAGGCCATGTTTAGAAGGAGAGAGTCTGAACAGAAACGGCAAAAGTCTTCTTGCGGTCTCACTTTTAATGTTGCGTTTAGACTATGTTTTGGGATGGAATTCTGCATGCAGACGAGGCTAGGGCTGGGCGATATGGCCTAAATATGATATCACGATATTTTCTGACCTTTCGGCGATACACGATACGCATCACGATGTTTTTCTTTTTTTCCCCAAACAATTCATTATGAGGCTTACCAAGACAGTATTTGAGTTTGCAAGCTAACATTAAAGACAAAATAAAATACCCATGCATTTAGCATTTTTATATTATATATTAGATTTAGATTATTGGATTATTAGATTATATATTGCATATATTTAGCAATGAGATATTATATGATTTAGATATGAAATATGATGAATTGAAAATGGGGGACCCTGATGTAAACAAGACGAAAGTCTTTCTCTGGTCTGCATCCTCCAGTCCACTGTTGTTGTATTGAGCTGTACTGTATTGTACCTATGCTGCAATCTGTTAATAACGTTTATATTCATTCAGTCGGCAAACAATCATTTTGATTGACAGTCGCGTCTGCCAATTACGTCACATCGCTTGCACCCGCCCTGCTGTTCTTAGCACCAATCGGCAAGCGCGTATTAATTTTTTACTTCCGCTATTGGAGAGCTCAATGAAAACAACAATGGCAGCGGTAGCTCGCCGCGGCCGACGTTTAGCTTTTAGCTCTGCAGAATGACTAAACGACTGGAGGCATAATGATTTTACTGCAACGGATGTTATAATAAAAGCCTTTCCATACATCTGTCTGATTGAAAACGTTATTAACAGACCGCAGAATGGGCACAACGGAGTCAGCACGGGCTGAGATATGAACGGCTAATGCTTGCTATATCTAGGTCGACCTCGGTCGTTGCTATGTAAATACGCTGATGTTATTGAAAGTGTAACTATATAACGTCAATGCCACAAAACGAATGCCTTTGTTATCATAAGTAGTAACTTTTGATGCAGTAGTGTGTGTGTGGGGCGGCACTGTTCAAAAGTGTCAACGTGTGGACCAGATTGACGCAACACAAGCCTCTTGGGCAAAACATCACGATATCCACGATACGTTTAAAAAGTGTATCGTTAATGAACTGTACCCGATATTTATATAATATCGTCATATCGCCCAGCCCTAGACGAGGCTGTAAAGACTCGAGACGACGGAGCCCCGCTGTCACACGATTGGCGCAGATGTCACATGACCAGAAACGTCAGTGGCCAATCAGATCGCGCAAACCGAAGCGGAAGTGCAACTCCGTCAGGGAAAATATTCGCGCAACCCATACGCTACACTCGGGGAACAAAATAACTGGGCGCCCATCGCCAAATGCGTGTAGATTTACCGTCTGGCATCTAAAAATAATAGTCTGCCCGCCAGCTGGCGTGTAATTCATATCGATACTCTTATTTTGAAAATCCTGTGCGGGTCTCATTGCCGCCCCAAGCGCAGATCCAGTCATAATATCTGGGCTCCGGCAGCTAGCAACGTTCAGGTTAATATGATACTCTTATTTTGAAAACCCTCTAGCAACTCCACGAGTCATATGATATCCGCCCAGTCAGTGTTGTTTCTTGAAAACAGAGCAGCGTTGTAAACAGAGCAGCGTTAACACAGCAGTGCGCCTACAGGCGCGAAATAAGTCTGTGATGTTTTTTTTTCTTCTCACGAGTCCAATGCAGCTACATGCTTTGCACCGTCGCCATTCCTTTATGCCCACATCGCCCGAAATTAACGTTTATGTACCAATCACTACAACGTTAACGTCAGCTAACAAGCTAATCCTGATGATCAGACGAGGCAGAGCCACAGTAAACTGCAGCACTGAGGAAAGGGAAATGGGGGGGGGGGGGCACTCTCCCCTTCCCTGTGTGTGTGTGCGTGCGTGCGGAAAGACGACGGAGTCACTAGTCAGGACAGGAGTATATTATAGTAAACTGAGGATTACTGAGGATGTACAGATAATGTTGATATTCAAATATAAAAAATTTTGAGGAGTGGAAGTTTGAAGACAGACTACAATATATGCGGGGGTGGTGAGTTGAAACAGTGTGTGTCCCGACCCCACTTCTATGTTTCAATAAATTATTTGCATTTAAAACTATTAACGCTGACTCATTCCTTCAGTCCACTCAAAATTATGCTAATATTCCTTATGTTGTTTATGATATTAATTGAAAATAGCATATGCGAGTATTATATGTAATAATAACACATGGAGATATACTAAAAAGCTATTTATAATTTTTGGCTAGTAAAAAATCTGCCCGGCTGGTACTTTTAAAAATCTACCAGCCAAATGGCTGGTAAGTAGGGATGCCCCGATCGATCGGCCACCGATCGTTATCGGCCGATAATCAGTATAAATATGCGATCGGGGAATTCCGATAATTAGTCATATTCGCCGATCGCGGAAACTGATCAAGTGGATATCTCACTCGCTTGTCTCCGACGCACAGGACCTGCAAACTGCTCCTCCTCCCTAGCCCCGCCCGTACCCGTGTAGAGTTTGTAAACACAGAGGAGGCGGACCTCCTCTGCTGAGTCTAGATAGTGCATTCGACCTGAGCTAACGTTAGCTACCTAGCTATCGTTACTGTTTAAACAAAATTACCCAGTCAACTATTCACTTTTAGTAGGCATTGTCTAACGGTATTTAGCCGGCTAGCTACTGATAGCTCCGGATATCAACAAATGCCCCAGGAAGTCTAGTAGCCCATGTTGATATCTCCGTTAGCTTGCGTTAGCTTGCGTTAGCTGACGTTAGTTCACGGTTCAAAACGAAATGTCCGATTGAACTAAATAGTTGTCTTAACGTCATCTAGCCGGCTAGCAGTAGCTACAGATAGCTCCTGATATCAATGTCTTATAACATTGATTGAATGCGTATTCGAGCTGAGGGCTTGCTGAATGTGAAATGACCAAAGCATAACGTTACCAATAGGGTCCCGCTGCAGCGCCGGAGAATCCTTTTTGGAGCTAGGGCTACTAGAGTACACACAGACAGTGGAGCTGTTTGCAGATAGCGAGCATTTTGACTTGTTGCGTGGTGGCGATGTCTCGCAGATAATACAAGTACAAGTCTAATTATATAATATATATATTTTATTTAAAAAAAAAAAAATTTATATAAAATAATTTTTAATTTCTTTTTAATCAAAAACGATCGGTATCGGATCGGTATCGGCCGATATGGCTCACGACGATCGGTGATCGGTATCGGTGGCAAAAAACGTGATCGGGGCATCCCTACTGGTAAGTCAAAAAGTTAAGTTGGTTCCCTGGCTACACTGCCTCAGGTCGTTGAGACCATAGATATCTATAGAACACTAGATAGCTTAAGGCGGAGTCACCAGCGTCACTGAACCGCCACCATCTTGTGAGGGTCAGCCTTGAGTGAGAGTGAGTGAGCTGCACAGACAGAAATACTCATAACTCGCTGAAATATTGACGGATTTACAAACGGGTTGGTTGCTATAAACATCAAAGATGTAGTTATGATACTGCATACTTATAAAAAAAAGTAAAGATGTTTTTTTTACAAACCGCTTGAATCATAGCCACGTTAATAATGCTTGTAATAAACCAAACCTTTTGTAAATCCGTCAATATTTCAGCGAGTTATGAGTATTTGTCTGTGCAGCTCACTCACTCTCACTCAAGGCTGACCCTCACAAGATGGCGGCGGTTCAGTGACGTCGCTCTCCATTGGCCGGCAGCGCGGGCAAGCTATCTAGTGTTCTATATAATATCTATGGTTGAGACAACCAGGCATGCTGTGAAGACCCGCCCTACTCTGCCTCTGATTCGCAGACTGTGGGTGGGGGAATGTGATTGGACCAAAGCAGAGTCACACAGACAGTGGCTCCAGTCACTAATAGTTGCGATTAGGGGTGGACGGTATGGTCTAAAATTTATATCACGGTATAATTTGAAGCATAGACGGTAACGGTATATATCACGGTATCATCGTTTTTGATAATTTTTTTTTTTTTAATTTTATATAATTTTTTTTTTTTTTTATATAAAATATATATATTATATAATTAGACTTGTACTTGTATTATCTGCGAGACATCGCCACCACGCAACAAGCTCCACTGTCTGTGTGTACATTAGTAGCCTCCAGCTACGGCCAGTATTCTCCGGAGCTGCAGCTGGACCTATACTCGAGTAGCCTCGAGCTACGGCCAGGATTCACCGGCGCTGCAGCTGGGCCCTAGTATTGGTATAACGTTAAATCACATTCACAAGCCCTCAGCTCGAATACGCATCGAATCAGTGTTATAAGACATTGATATCAGGAGCTATCTGTAGCTACTGCTAGCCGGATATATAACGTTAATACAACGCCTCAGTGAATTATTTAGTTCAATGGGACATTTCGTTTTGAACGGTGAACCAACTTGCGTTAACGTGAGCTAACGGCTAACGGAGCTATCATACACGTCTACTCTCTACTAGACTTGATGGAGCGTTTGTTGATGTCAGGAGCTATCGGTAGCTGGCCGACTAGATACCGTTCGGTTAGACAATGCCTCATCATGTATTAAACTAAAAGTGAATAGTTGACTGGGTCATTTTGTAACGGTAGCTAAGCTAACGTTAGCTCAGGGAGACGTCCCGTCCCACTGTAGACCCGTGTTTACATGCGTGCGGGAGGGGCTGGCACGCCCACTGCGCGAAGCCTCCTAAATAACTTTTTCCAGTTCGCACATATCTATTATCTATGACTAATTCTATCTATTTTTAGGGGCAAATGCCAGTGAAATAGTCGCGCTGTGGTTACATGACGTCATTGCTATTTTAGAGCTGCACTACCGGTTACACGGTATAGGCAAAATCCATACCGTAGAGCAAATTCATACCGTTTATACCGTATACCGTTTATACCGTCCACCCCTAGTTGCGATAGCCGCTGGACTGATTCTTGTGTATTTAAAAGTACTGCCAATGTAGCCTTCAGGTGATCTCTGTGGATAGAGAATCAGACATGCTTGTTCGCTTTTACGCTTCTAGGCAGGGCTGTATGCTAAGCTTTTTCACTAGGGGCACAATATTTTTAGGGGCACATTTTTAAATAACAATTTTACCATTATTTATATCGATTGTTTTTGATTAAAAAAAAAATTATTTTATATAATTTTTTTTTAATAAAATATATATATTATATAATCATACTTGTAGTTGTATTATCTGCGAGACATCGCCACCACGCAACAAGTCTAAATGCTCGCTATATGCAACCAGCTCCACTGTCTGTGTACTTGAGTAGCCTCCAGCTACGGCCAGGATTCTCCGGAGCTGCAGCTGGGCCCTATACTGTAGCCTCCAGCTACGGCCAGGATTCTCCGGCGCTGCAGCTGGTCCCTATTGACTATATTCAGCGTGCCCTCAGCTCGAATACGCATCGACTCAGTGTTATAAGACATTGATATCAGGACGGAGCTATCTGAACTATTTAGTTTAATGGGACGTTTCGTTTTGAACAGTAAGCTAACGCAAGCCAGGGTTAGAAATTAACATTTTTTTTCAAGGGCTTTTTTTGCCCCCCTTAATTGATTTTCGGGGGCTTTTTTTTGTATTTCGGGGGCACTGAATTTTTATGATAAATGGTAGGGGTGGGACGGTTCACAAAATAGCCGGTTCGGTTCGTATCACGGTTTTGGGGTCACGGTTTTCAGTTCGGTTCGATATACGTACATTTTTATAAAAAAAAATTTAACACTCAAATCTAAACATGTTTCTCATTTATTAAAAAAAAATTAAAAAGTTTACAGTGTTTACAGCCTTAAATAATGTTTGGCACACAAAGACCGAACTGACTGAAAAATATAGGCTACATTTGTAGTATTAACTTAGTGCAAACAAACAATATGCTCAGCCAGCACTAGACTTTCCTTTCTTTAATATAAACACAAAAAAACAATGTCAACCATGTTTAAATTCCCTGATTGTCAGTTCTTAATGGAAAGATTCGTGTTCTGCTTGAAATTATGTATCCGTCTACATTTATTTAGACTAACATTATTTAAATATTGAGTGCAACTGTGGTGGATTACGTAATTCGGTGAGTTGGAACTATCTATGGGTTGGCGCCGGGTCCCCACGGACATTTTAGTGTCACGCACCTTCAGCTCAGGCAATGTTATTATCAGCTCCGGTAGCTCCGGTAACGTTAGGAGGTGATGGCATGCAGTGGGAAAGCGGCAATGGTCCCGGTTGGAGTTAGTAAAACACAGTTGTATGTTAGCCTTCTTGGATGTTGAATAAACGCCTATCATTGTCTTTAAACACCCCGCCTCTCAGACTCCCATTTCCTCCTCTGCTAGCTAGTAGCTACGGTAACATTTCGTTGACTGCATTACCTCGCGGGCTGATTCTATAGTTAAAACGTGCGTTGTGTTGTACAAACTCCTAACGCTATGGCAAGATGTGTGTAGGCCTATGTAATGTTAATGGCTATGTTTTTAAAGTCGTAATGAAGATTGATTTATATTGTGCGTGCCATTTGTACACAAACTGACTAGCACCTGGCTCAGCTGCAGTGCTGCTGCAGCAGCCAGTGCTCACCTCCGCCAAATGTTTTTTTTTTTTTTGCGCGTCATCTGAACCGTACGATACACAGACGCGCCATTACCGGATAAATATATATATATAATTAGTAAACTGTAGGGGGCATTTTGTGCCCCCCTTAACTGATTTTCGAGGGCATTTTGTCCATTTTCAAGGGCATTATGCCCCAAGCCCCCGTTAATTTCGAACCCTGACGCAAGCTATCATGCACTACTAGACTTACTGGAGCATTTGTTGATAGCTATCAGTAGCTAGCCGGCTGGCAGGCTCACCAAGGTCCCAGTGTTTACAACAGCCACGGGTGCGAGAGGGCTGGAGGAGGAGCAGACGCCGCAGCTCTCTCCGTGTGTCTGAGTTCAGTTCGGCTCACTATAGGAGGTCACCGTCGAACGCGTCGAAAATATGAAGCAATACTAACTTTACTTTTCTTCATAGCTAAATCAGACAGTCAGCCAGTCAGCCAGTCTATCAGAGTGAGTGCTCAGTCGATTGTTCCCTCTGATCATACCTGCTAAGTGCTCACTGCTCAGCTCGCGTGAGTGACGTCATCGCGTCATCACACGCCTTGGATAATTTAGGAGTGAAATGCGAATCCAAGGCTTGAAAGCACTACTCGCAAGCCCGCCCCCAGATAATATTTACCAATCGCAACGGCCAATTAAAGGGGCAATTCGCGACGATATCATCGCAGTGTACAGCCCTCCTAGGCTACTGGCGCATGCCTGTGACGTAAGCAGTACGCGACGAGAGCCTTGACAACCCTTTCATCATAGTTTTATGCGGTTTGACTGTTCAGATGATAGCGCAAAGGTGTATTGTTTCTAGGATTTCCACCCAGGAAGGTGGTCTCACTTTTTTGCAGCTTCTACCCGCAAAAACACTGTTGCCGTATAAACAAAGGCACATCCGGGGGAAAAAAATTCCGGATTCACCTGCTAGCGCAGGGGTGGCCAACCAGTCAGAGACTAAGGCCATGGTTAGACTAGTGTATTCCTGGCGTTTTTTTATACGTTTTTGACTACGTTTCATGTCCCTATTACACAGAAATGCGTTTTTTGGCGTTTTTTTGTGGATACGGCTGAAACGCAAAATTGTGTTTGCGTTTGGAGATACGCAAAAAAAACGCATCGACAACAGCGTGTCGTCAGCACGGAGCCGTTGTTGCGAAAACGCCCATGCGCAGTAGATACCATCTGCGTGCCCTTCCGGTGACAACAGTGTGTGTGTGTGTGGGTGGGTGTGGGTGTGTGTGTGTTTGGGACATAGCTCCGTGTCCCAAATAGCTTCAGCTACCATGTGTTGTCAAGTTATTGTTATAAGGACCCCAGTCCAAGCTACAACAGACTGCATTCCCTTAACAATTGTTTGTATTGAGCCGTATTGTATTGTACCCATATGCAATATGTTAAATAAAGTTTACATCCTTTCATTCTGCTAGCATTACCGATTGCATGAGCAGCTGGCTAACGTGAGCTATCAGGATTCAGACCCTGTTAGCTCAGAGCTCCTCTTTCAACTTAACAAGCATTAAACAAAATGGCCCAGTCATCTATTCACCTTTGTTTAATACACACAGCGTTGTCTCTAATGTTATCTAACTACTGATAGCTCGCGATATCATCAGTTTCGTGCTGGCTAAGTAGCGTGAGCTAACGTTAGCTTCTAGCCACAATGCTATATTGTTATAATGGCATACTCCATTGACGTTAGCATGCAGCTAACAATGCTACCGATCTTTTTTTAGACTAAACTATCCGCTCTTGGTGGTCACTTGTGTTGATGTTAGTTTTGTTTCATCAACAAATGACAGGCAGAACACAGTGAATGTATCCGTTTTGTTTATTGCACTTTTATTAGGCTTTGCTGAAAAAGAATTGCTGCATTGGGTAACTAGGCAAAATATGGTGGCCGCCTTGTTGACATTTGCTTTGCAGGCACATTCAAGTTCTGATTGGTTGAAATTGCCTTCATGTTTGCCACCTACTGCCACCTACTGCTTTGGCAGTGTACTACATCAGTGTGCTCGGGTGACAAAAACGAGAAAAAAAACGAAAGTGTGACTCGAGGCGCACGACGTCGCGGCGAAACGCATATGACGACGATACGAAAATGATACGAAAGGTGTAACCGACGACTAAGAGCCACAAAAATGACTGTGGTACCACAAAGAGCCACACCATATACCAGCGTTTCTCAACCTTTTTTTTCAGTCATGGCACCCTTCATGTGTTTATAGGTCTCACGCTCTGGCCTCTGAAGTTGCTAATGTCTTTTTTATTTTTTTTTATAGAATAAAGTTTCATAGAAATCTTAGTCAAACATTTAGTATTATGGATATTAAACATGCTGGCAGAGTACATGCATCCATGTTGTTGTGAACATTTTAATTAAATAAAGAAATTCCCTATCCATAGTCGCCGTGGGAAAGAATAATATAATAAAAAAAAAAAAAAAAAAAAAAAAACCTACCTACCCATGGCCAAACTGACAACCAACCTGAAACCAACTATTAATTTTGTTAGGCCTAATTGCCTCTACGAATGGAATGTAACACACGTCATTCACAACAAGTTCGGTGTGAATGTATCTGAGAACGTATTTAACACACCTGACGACCGGCGCTATATTGATATGCAAAGTAGCCCAGGTGGGTACTTATAGCGAGTACTTATCTGACCCTGCACGGAGTGCAACCCCGTCCCATGACGAACGCATGCCTGAGGGAAGACATACAAATGTAACGTGAATTGGCTAAACATTTCCCCATGGCTAGAGTTCGAAAACAATGTCATGTTTTGTAAATATTGCAAAGTAGGATCGATGCATTGCGATGCTTTGTTACACCCCTATATCAAAGTAACTGGCCCACTGTGTATGTGTGTACAGCTAACTTGGCTAGCGTTATCAATTGCAGAGGTGGGCAATAGGGTCGAGCTGCAGCGCCGGACGGCCAGAGTGCAAGCAGCGGTGTGACGTCGTAATTGGCAGAATCGACTGTCAATCAATGGTCTACCTGACACGCAAACTCATAAACAATGTTTCTGTACTGGAGGTGTACAGTATTTCAATAGGCAACCCTGAAAGGATTATTTTTCTAGAAGAGCAACACTAGCTCCCCCCTCTACTGATGGCCCTGGTGGTAATGCCAGTGTCTCCTTTTTGTTCAATGTCACTGCCTTTCTTATTAGGCCTAGTTGTTGGCTACAACTTTGCCACAGTAGGCAATCACTTAATTAATAGTTCAAATGTCTGTGTCCCATTCCCGTTTGCACACGCAGATGATACACACACACAGTGGGCCAGTGATTTTGGTGGTATGTGCTATTGCACAGATGTGTGTCCCGTTCCCGTTTGCACATGCACGCACAGTACAAATATACATTTATTAAAAAAAAAAATTTAAAAAAAAACTCTTGTTACTTGAAATATTTTCACTGTGCTCCTAAATATTTTTGGGTGCTCCTAAATTTCTTTGTGTGCTCCAAATTTTTCTCATTTAGGAGCACCTGTGCACCTAGTGAAAAAGGTTAGTGTAGAGCCCTGAGTTTGTGTAAAAATGTCACGCACAATATAAATCAATCTTCATTACGACTTTAAAAACATAGCCATTAACATTACATAGGCCTACACACATCTTGCCATAGCGTTAGCCGTTTGTAAACACAACGCACGTTTTAACTATGGTAGCCCGACGCAGCCTGCAAGCTAATACTGTACAGTCAATGAAATGTCACCGTAGCTACTAGCTACTGTAGCAGAGGAGGAAATGGGAGTCTGAGGCAGGGGTTAGACAGTGTTTTTGTGCTAGTTTTTATACGTTTTTGAATACGTTTCATGTCCCTATTACACAGAAATGCGTTTTTTGGCGGATACGGCTGAAACGCTAAATTGTGTTTGCGTTTTGGAGAACCCCTAAAAAACGCGCCGACAACAGCCGTGTAGTCAGCACGGAGCCGTTGTTGCGAAAACACCCATGCGCAGTAGATACCATCGGCGTGCCCTTCCGGTGACAGCAGAGCTGTCCCAAACCAAATAGCTGCAGCTACTATGTGTTGTCAAGTTATTGTTATAAGGACCCCAGTCCAAGCTACAACAGTCTGCATTCCCTTAACAATTGTTTGTATTGAGCCGTATTGTATTTGACACATATGCAATATGTTAAATAAAGTTTACATCCATTCATTCTGCTAGCATTACCGATTGGCACTGCCACTGGATAACATGAGCTAGTGTTAGCTATCAAACCCTGTTAGCTCAAAGCTCCTCTTTCAACTTAACAAGCATTAAACAAAATGGCCCAGTCATCTATTCACCTTTGTTTAATACACACAGCGTTGTCTCTAATGTTATCTAACCACTGATAGCTCCCGATATCATCAGTTTGGTGCTGGCTAAGTAGCGTGAGCTAACGTTAGCTTCTAGCCACAATGCTATACTGTTATAATGGCAAATTCCATTGACGTTAGCATGCAGCTAACAATGCTACCAATCTTTTTTTAGACTAAACTATCCGCTCTTGGTGGTCACTTGTGTTGATGTTAGTTTTGTTTCATCAACAAATGACATGCAGAACACACAGTGAATGTATCCGTTTTGTTTATTGCACTTTTATTAGGCTTTGCTGAAAAAGAATTGCTGCATTGAGTAAATAGGCAAGATGGTGGCGCGGCATAGGCGCCTGCCTTGTTGACATTTTCTTTGCTGGAGCTTCCAGGAAGTGTATTGGCACATTCAAGTTATGATTGGTTGAAATTGCCTTCATGTTCGCCACCTACTGCCACCTACTGCTTTGGCAGTGTACTACATCACTGTGCCCAGGTGACAAAAACGAAAGTGTGACTCGAGGCTGCCGCGTCGCGGGGAAACTCTTATGACAATGAAACGAAAGGTGTAACCGCAGCCTGAGAGGCGGGTGTTTAAAGACAATGATAGGCGTTTATTCAACATCCAAGAAGGCTAACATACAACTGTGTTTTACTAACTCCAACCGGGACTATTGCCGCTTTCGCGCTGCTTGTTGATGTTATGAACTCCTCTTAACGTGACCGGAGCTGAAGGTGCCACACGCTAAAATGTCCGTGGGGACCCGGCGCCAACCCATAGATAGTTCCAACTCACCGAATTACGTAATCCACCACAGTTGCACTCAATATTTAAATAATGTTAGTCTAAATAAATGTAGACAGAAACATAATAATTTCAAGCAGAAAACGAATCTTTCCATTAAGAACTGACAATCAGGGAATTTAAACATGGTTGACATTGTTTTTGTGTGTTTATATTAAAGAAAGGAAAGTCTAGTGCTGGCTGAGCATATTGTTTGTTTGCACTAAGTTAATACTTTGACAAATGTAGCCTATATTTCAGTTCGGTCTTTGTGTGCCAAACATTATTTAAGGCTGTAAACACTGTAAACCTTTTATTTTATTTTTAATAAATGAGAAGCATGTTTAGATTTGAGTGTTACATTTTTTTTAATAAAAATTAACGTATATCGAACTGAAAACCGTGACCCCAAAATCGTGATACGAACCAAACCGTCCATTTTGTGAACCGTCCCACCCCTACCGTTTATCATAAAAATTCAGTGCCCCCGAAATACAAAAAAAGCCCCCGAAAATCAATTAAGGGGGGCAAAAAAAGCCCTTGAAAAAAATGTTAATTTCTAACCCCGATTGGGGCGGAATGGAGTATTTTAGGGTGATAGTTAGTACATTGGAAACAAGACTGGCTAGGATCATTAGCTTGCACGCCGCTATTTTATAGTTTACGTGCAGAGTGGGTGTGTGGCGTGAATTTTGATGGTAACAGTTAGAGTAGTGTGGGGTATGCGGTGGACGTTGTTGCAATGTATTGGGGCGGAACGGAGTATTTTAGGGTGATAGTTAGTACATCGTCGTGGGATACACCGCTTGCTCTGGCTAACTGTTAGTTCCATTCTTATAATGCATATGATCCAGTGGCGGTAGGTTGCCCCCTGGTGGAATATAATAATCTAAGTTAATTAAACTTGACAGAAATTATATCGACGATAATTATCGATATCGAGTGATATGAAAATAATTTTATCGCGATAACGTTTTTGGCCATATCGCCCCAGCCCTAGTTGCAACTATATTAAAAGAGGAAGCAGAAGCATCACAATGATCCTGATTCAGTACAGTCATTCTGAAGTGTAGAATAATGGATCACCTGCATGAGCAAATAATGGGCTGCTGCACAAACACTGAGACAGATGATACTTGACTGTTGAATGTTGGAAACACTGGTAGTTTTGAAATCATTCTAGTGTACAACTGCAGTACTAGGTGTGACTGTATTCATAGTCTTCTCTAGGACCAGCCTCATCTAAAGAAATTTCGAGTCGACTAATAGTCATGGGTCTTTGTGGACTATTAGTCGGTTTAATTGACAAATCTGTATGCGTTTCCCACATACAATTATGCAGAGGGAGTCGGGACCACTTTAAATCTAATGCGTAGCATAGATGTGCTTAGTATATTTTATTCCATTTTTATTCCATTTTATTCGACTCTTATCTTAGGCAATTTGATTTGTTTTGTTATTCTTATTAGTGACCTGTTCTGTCTAAATGTTTAATGCTGAGCGATTTGCAGTGTCAAATTTCCCTCGGGATAATAATAAAAGTATTTCTATTCTATTCTATTATTCTTCAGGAAATAATTCATTAATCGTGGAAAAAAGCACAAAATCAACTAAGACTACACAGACAAACAGAGGCAGGATGTATTTAGCCATACAATATGCCGCAATATCACAGCTCATTGGCCACGGTTGTCATTTGATGATAATCGGTCATTTGATTACAATTACCTGTTGCCAAAGATGTCTGTGATGGAATACTATGCATTTTTGGCCACCTCAGAAGTGTTCAATGGAACAGCTGCACACATATCCCTCGACAACTCAACTGAACCCAGTACGTTGAAGGCCTACAAGCCACATTCACACTCCCGGGCCTAAGATGAGCCAACATCCGACTTCCCATTTCAATAAATCATCTCAAAATGCACAAATGTCCAATGTGTCAAACAGACTAATCAACATTCATTACCGATTAGGATTATTGCATAGGCCTTGGCCCATCATTGTTCATGCTGGTATGCACACATCTATTTACAGGCTGTGTGAGGTGGGGCTTAAGAAAATATTGCATTTTAATACTAGATTGGATTTTCAAATGAGATTCGACACACACACACACCTCCGGGCAGGCTAAAGGCTCAGCATGGTGTTGGACCACAAGTCCTTCAGTTTCCAGGCAGGCATGGCGAGATAATGCTGAGCTGAGGGAAAGGTATAATACAGTTGCCCAGGCAGAGGATCACAGGGAGAACACAGACGCTGGCGACCCACAGGGCTTCTGTTAAAATGACACCCTGACCTGGCACAACACACGGCCCCATGATTGCTTCTAATGGCATGGCAGTCAGAGAGCAAGATGGATGAACACAGAGAGGGGGACTAAATAGCAGCTAGCAGTTTAGCATACAGACCTTTGGACGCGAGCCATCCATCTCTTACAAATTGAGCCCAAACGTTCAGCAGAAACGCCTAACTCCTTCAACGACTTAAATGACATACTGATGTATCGCAGTTCAGCCTCTGTCCAAGATGAAAACTGGAGAGAAAAAAGGACGAGCAACCAGGATCCCCCCCCCCCCCCCACCAGCTACACAAAACTGGCACCACAGAGCTCTAAACTCCTAAAAAATATCTGGGTAGCAGTCACAGACGAGGATTCTGTGGCCAGTCTCCTCCTCAGGCGGTTTGGTGATGGTACAGGGAGTAACCTACAGCTTCCCTGCCACAGCAGGGAACAATCACATATTGTTCCCTCATGTTGGAGAACACTATTCACCGTTCCCTCTACAGTACAATGGGTCGAGTCAGAGGGATGCGTTGGAACACATCGAAGGCTACGTCTACTAGGGCCATGGCACTGTGGTGTGTGACACCATTTATCCGCCTCTGACGCCATTTTGCCGAGTGCCTTCCTGATAAAGTCTCACTGTGTGCACACAATAAGACCCACTTGAAAACAGGACAGACATTCATACGTACATACATACTGGGATAGTATAATTCAAATTAAGCTGAGAGCTACCCATCCCACTAAAAGCTCAAGAGCAGCCATTTAGAGCGTTCCCACAAGTTAGTGATGAAATCTTGCTGAGCCATCAGAAGCAGTGGCTGTGATGTGGCAGATGATCCTGCTCCGAGACGCCATGAAGCAGCTGACCAAGTCATTCTGAGCCATGACAGTCGCATACCTGCTGTTGCACTTCCCATAAAATACTGTGATTTATCTGGACCATATGTCTGCTCTACTGGTCTGACCGCAGAGGCATGGCAACGACACCATGGCTGCTCCCGTTATAGAAAGTCACCAATATCACCTACTACGCATGATAGTAAGTCATGATCTTCTCAAAGGCTCAATCACATGTTTGTTGATCTCATTAATCCCTAAATCACCTGAAGTCATAAAGCAAGAGCACACTCATGATGTTGACCTACTTGAAGAACAGGTCAACCCTAAGGCTGGGAAACCTATTGATATTTGTAATTTATTGTCTGTGTTAAACCTGTAGTATTGTGGCTGGTTTGGACATCATGACACATATTGATATTTGTCATTTATTGTTTACGTTAAGCTATAGTACTGTGGCTGGTTTTGACATCATGAATAATTTAGTTTGCCGTCAGATTTCTCAAATTATTTCAGAAATATTTCACATCAATTGCAAGCTACTGTATTACACATCCAACACAAATCCAATTAATGGACACCAGTTGGATTATGTAACATAATCAACCCAAGCACTAGGGATCGTTATCGGCCGATAATCAGTATAAATATGCGATCGGGGAATTCCGATAATGAGTCATATTCGCCGATCGCGGAAACTGATCAAGTGGATATCTCACTCGCTTGTCTCAGACGCACAGGGCCTGCAAACTGCTCCTCCTCCCTAGCCCCGCCCGTACCCGTGTAGAGTTTGTAAACACGCTGAGTCTAGATAGTGCATTCGACCTGAGCTAACGTTAGCTACCTAGCTATCGTTACTGTTTTATTTTCGCGGATCGTCAAAACAGATCTCACTCGCTGAGTTCTGTCTCAGACACCGGGAGCTGCACACAGTGCTGCGCGTCTTCTGCTCCTCCTCCAGCTCCTCCCGCACGCATGTAAACACAGGTCTAGTCTAGTGGGACGGGACCTCCATGAGCTAACGTTAGCTACCGCTACAAAATGACCCAGTCAACTATTCACTTTTAGTTTAATACATGATGAGGCATTGTCTAACTGAACGGTATCTAGCCGGCTAGCTACTGATAGCTCCTGATATCAACAAATGCTCCAGCAATAGTCTAGTTATCTAGTACTAGTGTATGATACCTCTGTTAGCTCACGTTAGCTTAGCTCACTGTTCAAAACGAAATGTCCCATTCAACTAAATAGTTCACTGAGGCGTTGTCTTAACGTTATATTTCCGGCTAGCAGTAGCTACAGACAGCTCCTGATATCAATGTCTTATAACACTCATTCGATGCATATTCGAAGCCCGGCTTGCGTCACAGTCATTAACGGAGATAGCTGAGGGAGTAGGGTATATCTGCAGAGCCTAGGGTAAATCTGCAGAGCCGAATGTGATTTGATCAAAGCAGAGTATGTACACACAGACAGTGGAGATAGCGAGCATTTTGACTTGTTGCGTGGTGGCGATGTCTCGCAGATAATACAAGTACAAGTCTAATTATATAATATATATATTTTATAAAAAAAAAAAAAAAAAAAAATTATATAAAATAATTTTTAATTTCTTTTTAATCAAAAACGATCGGTATCGGATCGGTATCGGCCGATATGGCTCACGACGATCGGTGATCGGTATCGGTGGCAAAAAACGTGATCGGGGCATCCCTACCAAGCACCAACAAAAATCCAATTAATGGACACCAGTTGGATTATGTAACACAACACAAAAAGTCTTTCCATAGCATCAATCAATGTTGATGTCAAGTAATGTTACTGCCCTTTTAATTGCAGACACTTTCATTCTCACAATGTCTGCCATCAATATATAGCTCAACAATAACTAGGCTATAAGACCTCTTTAGTTGCTTACAGTGGCACTGTGATTAGAAAGCTGCTGTATCTACAATATTGATCCCGAGATATCTTACCAATTTCCTTCAGGACAGTGTCATACACATATTGTCATACACATTGCCGTTTGAGTGAGACTAAAGTGCACCCTCTTCTCAGGGTGGTTCAGTACAACGCTCTCTTGCTTTGTCGAGGATAAAAAGGGTAAAGTTCATGTGGGCGTGTGTAATGCAAAAGGTCAAGATAAACAGCTGTTTGCTAGACAAATAGCTAGTGAAATAATTTTTCAAGAAACCAATGCCCTTATAAGCTGCTTCAACAGGAGACAGAAACCCAGTGTTATCCATCTGAAATGCTGCAAAGACCCCATGAAGTGGCAATCAGAGCGCATTCATTCAGTTGATTTCACTCGTTTCCAAATAACACAGGTGGTTTATATTTTTTTAATGTTTGAACATCAAGACCATCACTTCATGACAAGTTTCATACGATAAGAGGGGGGATTCTTTTGAAATGCATCAATCTTTTATTGGATCGAATTGTGATGTTGTCCCACGGTGCAGGATGACTAGCATCAAAAAAACAAACAGAATGTTAATGTAATTTTTATATAATACCACAAGCAGCATAATACTACTTTTGTAAATGTATTGGCATATATTGGTACATTACACCCAGGAACATGAGCAGGGAACAAAATAAGTACCCGCCAACCGCCAATGGCTGGCAGATTTAAGGTGTGGCGACTAACAATGAGAGGTCTGCCCGCCACCTGGCGTGTAGTTCATATCGATACTCTTATTTTGAAAATCCTGTGCGGGTCTCATTTCCGCCCCAAGCGCAGCTCCAGTCATAATATCTATGGCTCCAGCAGCTAGCAACGTTCGGTTCATATGATACTCTTATTTTGAAAAAACCTGTGGCAACTCTGCGAGTCATATCCGCCCAGTCCGTGCTTCTGCTTGCATTAAAGCAGAACAGCGCTACACAGCAGTGCGCCTATTTTGCGAGCCGAATAAGTCTGTGGTGTTGCATCTAAAATGCGTTGCATCGTCGCCATTCCTTTATGCCCACATCGCCCGAAATGAACGTTACGTTAGCGTAAGCTAACAAGCTAATCCTGATCAGAGGCAGAGGCGCAGAGCCATAGAGAACAGTGTGGACTGGGGAAAGGGAAATGGGGGGGGGGGGGGGGCACTCTCCCTTTCTCTGTGTGTGTGCGTGCGTTTGGAAAGACGATGACGTCACTAGTCAGGACTCAGGACAGGAGTATATTATAGTAAACTGAGGATTACAGAGGATGGACAGATAATGTTGATATTCAAATATAAAAAAGTTTCGAGAGTGGAAGTTTGAAGACAGACTAGACTGCAATATGATGCGGGGGTGGTGAGTTGAAACAGTGTGTGTGTGTGTCCCCCGACCCCACTTCTATGTTTCAATAAATTATTTGCATTTAAAACTATTAAAGCTGACTCATTCCTTCAGTCCACTCAAAATTATGCTAATATTCCTTATGTTGTTTATGATATTAATTGAAAATAGCATATGAGAGTATTATATAGTAATAATAACACATGGCAATATACTAAAAAGCTATTTATAATTTTTGGCTGGTAAAAAATCTGCCTGGCTGGTCGTTTTTAAAATATACCAGCCAAATGGCTGGTAAGTCAAAAAGTAAATTTTGTTCCCTGAACATGAGCCAACAACATGGAAAAAGTCAGCAGTGGGGTGTTTGGATTTGACAGCTGTCAAATATGTCATAACTAGGGATGGGATTGGGTACCTTTCACAATCGATACCGGTACCCAACGGTACCTTTTTTCGATACTTTAAAAGGGGAACTATTTTACTATTTCTTTCACTATTTGGGCACTTTTACACAATTCCTGTGAGTTTATGAAAACACCTCTGTAATTATAATTTTTTTAATTCATTGTTTTGTATTTCTAATCAAGTCCTTAAAAACAGCATTTTTCTACCTCAAGATCGCGAGTATTTTCTTAATGGTCGGCGTACAACCTAATTTATACAAATATTAATTTATACCATTATACAAGAAACTCACAATTCACAGTTAAACAAGGAAAAAATTAAATAATAATAATAATAAAGAATAAATAAAAAGAGAAAAAAAGAAAAGAAAAGATCTCACTATTCTGATCACATTTGATTTTCATACTGACTAAATATTTATTTTTTATAATTTTTTTTGAATAGATAAACACTACTACATCCCTTAAGCTCGCTATGGAGAGAATTCCACAACTTTACACCAATAACTGAAGGACACATCTGTTTAAGTGTGGTACGTGCAAACTGATGTTTAAAATTGTATTTTCTCCTACTAAACTCACTTTCTAAATGAAAAAGATTTTGTAGTTTTTCTGGCAGTGTATTATTTCTTGCCCTAAACATAATTAACATTGTTTGAAAATTAACCATGTCTTCAAGTTTAATTATTCTAGATTTAATAAATAATGTATTTGTGTGTTCTCGATAACTCACTTTATGTGTGATTCTTATGGCCCTCTTCTGTAGTATATATAATGGTTTTATATTGGTCCCATAAGTATTCCCCCATACTTCAACACAATAACTGATGTAAGGTGAGATGAGGTGTTCTCATTGCCTCATACTCTAACACAAGGGTAGGCAACCCTAGGCACGCGTGCCTGCATAGGCACGCAGGGGCATTTTCATAGGCACAGGGGGCAGCAGTACATTTTTTTTTTTTTTATATATAAATATTATAGTGAAATATTTTGCACTGTTGTCGCATTGATCTTGTTGAAATCCTCCCACAGGTTCTTTTTACTACCACATATTTAATTGAGACCCTTTATTTGTTTATTATTTCAATTTAGCTGGAAATACATTGCTACATCATTCAGTAACATTTGCAGAGCCTTATAACAAAAACATTATTACGGTCACCATTGTGACCAGTGGGATTAATCAACAAATTGTATTATTTATTTTTCTATTTCATTGAACATCGCACATGTTAAAAGCCATTTTTTTTTTACTCAAAATGTGAGTATTACCAAGTCAACTTGTGTTCTTAAAACAATGACAATAAACATAGTTTTATTAGGTTGAAATAATGTGGTCGTGTACTTATTTTTCTGTTAACTTATTATGGATTGAAAACTGAAAACCTTAATGCACAGTAACTGAACTCAATATTTTTAAGTTCTGGTAACTTATTATTATTTATATTTTTATAGTCTTGTGATTAGGGCTGGGCGATATGGCCTAAATATGATATCACGATATTTTCTGACCTTTCGGCGATACACGATACGCATCACGATGTTTTTCTTTTTTTCCCCAAACAATTCATTATGAGGCTTACCAAGACAGTATTTGAGTTTGCAAGCTAACATTAAAGACAAAATAAAATACCCATGCATTTAGCATTTTTATATTATATATTAGATTTAGATTATTGGATTATTAGATTATATATTGCATATATTTAGCAATGAGATATTATATGATTTAGATATGAAATATGATGAATTGAAAATGGGGGACCCTGATGTAAACAAGACGAAAGTCTTTCGCTGGTCTGCATCCCCTTAACAATTGTATGTATTGAGCTGTACTGTACCCATTCTGCAATATGTTAATAAAGTTTTAAATCAATCAATCAATCAATAGGATTTTAGCATTTTTATGAAACTACTGTATATTTGTATGTCTCTAAATGTTTTGATGAATTGAAAATGGAGGACCCTTATGTAAAAAAGCCGAAAGTCTTTTTCTGGTCTTCATCCTCCAGTCAGTCCACTGTTGTTGTATTGAGCTGTACTGTATTGTACCCATTCTGCAATCGTTAATAACGTTCATTCATTCAATCATTCAGCCGGCAACACAATAATTTTGATTGACAGTCGAGTCTGCCAATTACGTCACACCGCTTGTACCCGCCCTGCTGTTCTTAGCACCAATCGGCAAGCAGCGCTATTCTTTTTTTACTTCCTGAATGCCCTCCTTGATTTTAACGAGAGCTCAGCTCAACGACAACAACAACAGCTCACCGCAGCCGACGAGTGATTACTAGCGCACCGCAGCATGACAACGAGGCATAATGATTTTACTGCAACACATGTTATAATAAAAGCCTTTCAATACATCCGTCTGATTGAAAACTTTATTAACAGACCGCAGAATGGGCACGCACAACTCGGCACGGACTGAGATATGAACAGTAACGCTTGCTATCTATGTCGTCATCGGACGTTGCTATGTTTGGGTAAATACGCTGATGTGTAACTATATAACGTGTAACTATATAATGTTGATGCCACAAAACGAATGCCTTTGTTAATCATAACAAGTACTAACTTTGATGCAGTAGTGTGTGTGTGGGAGCGGCGTTGTTCAAAAGTTTGAACGGGGTGGACCAGATTGACGCGACACAATCCTCTTGGGCAAAACATCACGATATCCACGATACGTTAAAAAAGTGTATCGTTAATGAACTGTACCCGATATTTATATAATTTATCGTCATATCGCCCAGCCCTACTTGTGATCAATCAAAACGTATTTACACGATATACCTCACATTCACATCCTGGTGTTCTCCTGGTGTTCTCCATTAGGCCTGTAGGTGGAGCTATGACAGCACACGTATGACAGCACACTGTAGGTGTGTGATGTGTCCAAAAATGAATGGGCAAATGTGAGTGAAATGGTCGCACTGTATGCAGCTGTTTGTCTGCATTGCACCCCCCCCCCCCCCCCCCAACTCAGATTTAGGGTTGATACAACCATCATAATAATATTGTTAATAATAACAATAATGATGTAATAATGTAAAAATTATAATTAAAAAGACCTGATTATGAGAAAAAAAATTACGATGCATGGAATATTGTTGAGGCACACTAGTTACAACTATATTTCAAACAGGCACTCCATGTCAAAAAGGTTGCTGACCCCTGCTCTAACACATCCTTTACTTTATTCATAACAAAAATACTCTTGGACATCTTTTTTTTTAACGTGTGCTATGTGCGATTTCCATGTTAATTTATCATCCATAATCACACCAAGAAAACATCAGATGGTATCCAAATGGTATATTCCAATTCCTGATCACCATTCGAAAAAATCGATAAGTGTATAGATCTAACATGTGTACAGTAGAACACATGATTCCACATGGCTCAGAGGCTCCAGAATGAACTCTGGTAACCCCAGCTGCATCAGTGGACTGGAAAATGTGGACTGGAGTATTTTTTTTCCCCCCATCCATTTTCATTGAGTCCATTCCATTTACCATCTGGGAGATGATAGGGGCGCTTTTTTCACATCTGATCGCCGGCGGCCCTTGGGTAGGCTAGGGTAGGCTCGCGTGATGCAATATGATTTCAGATCGCTTAAAAAAAATAAAAATAAAAAAAATCAGAGAAATCTTGTGAGTGGCTTTCAACGTAACTATCGTAAACCCGAGATTAGCCGTGAGTGGCAGTCAAAGTGTTAAACAGACAACATAACATATCAAAGTGCTTGACTTGAACTTAAAAACATATATGAAAGTGCTTGACTTAAACTTAAGTCTCTTGTAACATACAAAATAACTCAAGTCAGAATCTTCATCATAATTATTTTAATAAAAGAATAGTCATAATTTAGAAATGAGATTGCATACGTCGGTCTATGAATCAAGATCATGATTTTATTTCGATTAATCGGCCAGCCCTAATTGGTTGTGAGGCTAATTAACACATCGGGTGCCACGCCCCTTCCGGGGAGTGCATCTGGCCTTGCCACGTGTTGCTTTTTAACAGCGGAGCAGTGCAAGAATGTGACAATTTGACCATGTGACCGCGGCAACGCGGGAGAGCGGCAGTGCGGAAATAGGCTGTCTCTAAGACTAAGACAAACTCTAACCTTAACCAGCTCCTTAACAGCGCCTAAACTTAACCGTTCTAACCTTAACCAACTCCGAAACAATGCCTAACCTTAACCTTAACCATGCCTAACCTTAACCATAGAAAGAATATTGCCATTCTCTAAGACAAACTCTAACCTTAACCAGCTCCTTAACAGCGCCTAAACTTAACCGTTCTAACCTTAACCAACTCCGAAACAATGCCTAACCTTAACCTTAACCATAACCATGCCTAACCTTAACCGGCGAAAGAATACACGTTAAAAAAAAAATTGATGGGATTCGAACTCGTCAACAACGGACCGCAGGACCGCTGCTCTGCCAGGTGAGCTGAAGCGCCGAATGAAAATCATGGCGGATTAGGGCGGTTACATAATTCCGCAAGCTCTGCCGCTCCGCTCTGCGGTTGCCGCGCCTGCCGCGGGGCGTGTCGCAGCCAATCAGGGAAAACGCGGAAGCAAAAGCAGCACTGCTCCGCTGTTATTAAGCAATAGGCGGCCTTGCCGTCCATTAACCCCATGTAAACGCTCACCTTGTTTGTAGAGCTAAACCTATATTTTATATTATAGCTATGGATCTAATAACGCCGTCAATTGTCAGTGAGTTGCTTCAGGTCAACGTGCAAATTTTTTTAAATTTTTTCATCAGTACATTGGCGTTTTGAATATGAATATAGTTTGGGTGCTTCTGAGTAATTCCAGGAAAGACGCAAAAAAAGCGTTTTAGTGGAATCCACTTATCCCGTTGTAATTTTTCGCCCGATTATCGAATCTTCCTCAAAGCAACGCTAGATTATCCGTATTATGTCTCCTCGTGTTTTGCCGGAGTGTTTAGGACCCGCCCCCCACGCTGCAGCTCGGTAGAGAAAAGAAACAACATAGTTTCTAATGGAGTGCAATAGCAGCCGAATGCGTTAAGAGGGCGGTATAAGACCCCCTGCCAGCTCAAGACACATTCAGTACAGCATGCACAAGGTGCCCCGCTGAATTATGAATGGCAATAGCAAATAAAATAAATACCGTGAGAAAAACATAGATCTACATTTCCGGCACTCAACCGTCGGGCGACAGAAACGTAGATCTATGTTAACGGCACCCAAAGGGTTAAGGGACGACAAACATTGAATAGAAATAGTCGTTTATGCAGGCTACAAACTGGCCTGGGGACTCACTCACACACACCGTCTACACTTAAGTCTAATCACTCGGGTGAATGTAACATTCGGACCTTCCTTCGTTACGTTGGCATTCGATTCTTAATTAATGGGTTTGAACCTTGTAACCTTGAAATCTTGTATTTATTTTACACAAAATTAAATATATATCAGAACGTGATATATATCAGAATATCACAGTACTCGAGCCCAGCTCTCGGCATTGCTACCAGCTTGGCTGGTCACAATTGGCAGTGTTAGGGGTGGGAAAGCTGGTGGGTGGGTCCTGGTCATTGTAAACAGCGACTCCTACAGTTCGGTCGGGGCGCCTGCTCAGCGAGGAAAGGATCTAAGGGGGGTAGTGTGATCCTTCCACACGTTACATCCTCTCAGTGAGAGTCCGCGCTGCCAGGTGAAAAGAAGCGGTTGATTGGCTACACATGTATCGGAGGAAGCATGCGATAGCCTCCACTCTCCCAGACCGACACTCTCCCAGACCGACCGTAGGTGCGCAGCGACCAGGAAGGGGATTGGGAATTGGCATAACGACTAACATTGGGATGGGAGAAAAACGGAAGAAAAAGGAGGGGGAAAAAGATCAAAATAAAATAAAAATAATATCACAGTACTATGTTGCGTTTACAATAATTCGAAAGTCACGTGTGAACACAAGTCTAGTCGGGATGAGGGGTCGTCATTAGGGATGGGTACCGAGTATCGATTCACATGATACAGAGAAAAAGTATTTTTTTTTTTTTTACCTTTTTTCTTTTCATGTCAACGTTCACACGCACAATATACGCTTACCTAGGATTTGACAACAAAGCAGTCGGGGCAATGGCAAGCCGAAAACGGTCGAAAGTGTAGTTATTTGAATTTTGAATTTTTAGAGACTAAAGTAGGGCTGCCGCGGTATTGATGTTTTCCTTACCACACAAATTTGCGAAATATTTCCTACCGCCGCGGTTACAGCAAAAAAAATAATCATTTGAATGCATTTTTTATTTTATTTTGTAGTCTACTCTTTATAGCATATAGCCTGCCTCTAGTCTAAATGTCTATCTTTAGAGGATGACTTGCAGCATGAATATTTGGGATTCAGCAAGCACGCAGTCGTTATTGAAAGTGAAACACGGATTCGAAGTCTCCCCGTTCACTCGGTGTCGCGGGCAGGGGTGGTAGCGCCCGGCGCCCCTCGACCCTTTCTTCTTCTTCTTATTATAAAGTTACTACTTATGATTAACAAAGGCATTCGTTTTGTGGCATTAACGTTGTATAGTTACACGTTCAATAACATCAGCGTATTTACCGGACCATAGCAAGGCAGAGCGTGCTGAGTTGTGCCAAGTGTATAGAACGAAGGGCTTTTATTATGACATTCGTTGCAGTAAAATCATTATGCCTCGTTTAGTACTCCTGAAGAGCGATGGTAGTCCACTCCGGCGGGGAGCTAACGTTATTAGCCTGGTTGTGAGCTCTGATCAATGGCTGACATTCAGGAAGTAAAAAACAAATACACGATTGCCGATTGGTGGGTAACCGCAGAGGCGGGTGCAAGCGGTGTGACGTAATTGGCAGAATCGACTAAAGTACAGAAAAAAGGTACCGGTATCGTATCGGTTCAAATGTGAAAGGTACCCATCCCTAGTCGTCATACATTATCAGGAAATGAATCAATCATGAAAAAAAGATAATTGAGTGACTCACAGGCTCACCAGTCTTTAGGGATGTACCGAATGCTTCGAAGCTTCGATCATAATGTTGACATTCGAATTCTTAATAAAAAATATATATTATATATATATATATTTATATTTTTTTTGTCTATTCAATCCGTTTAAACCAATGGGGGTTTTCTTCACAGTTGCAGTTAAAGATTAGGCTACACTAATATTATACTATAAGACGTCACCATCACTTTCATACCAACCGTGCCCTTATTGGATTATTTATGTTGACAAAACTGATGAGTTATATTCATTAAAGAAAGTTTATTTAATAAGTAAAAGACTAATTTAATCAGATTAATCACTTTATTCAAATTGAGGATTTAGTTTAAAAAAAAATCTGCCCGCTAACTAAGCTAAGCAGCTAACCGTGAGAGAGAACAGGAGGAGAGGGGAAGGAGGAGGGGCCGGGGAATTCTACCTTTCTGTGGGCGACTGGAGGAGGGGCATTCTGTGTGTGTGTGTTACTGAGGATGGACAGATAATGTTGATATTTAAACATGAATACATAATAAATGTATTCATGATCATCATGCAACAATTGTAGGAACAGTTTGGGAGAGGAAGGGGTTTTAGCTTGCGTGTTGTGAGTTCCAAAACATTTTACTTAAAGTTTAATGCTCAATATATAAAGGTCTATTTGTATTAAAAACAATAGATTGTTTTTCATTTAAATGTCTGGAAGAGCTCAAAAATAAAAACGTCAATTGATATTTCCGTAGCCTTTTTTTAGTTGATCTAAATGTGACCGATTGTGTTAAATGGGCACATAATATCGCCTCATATCGATCGCAGGCACCTGAATCGAATCGTATCGTGGCAGACTTTGTGATAGACAAATATCGTATCGTTGTCCAAAGAATCGATATCGTATCGTGATGAAACTGGTGATTCCCACCCCTAGTAGGTACTACTACTCAACCGCAGCAATGTGCGCTATGTGCCTAAAAAAGTAAGACTCGACAGTACTGAACTAGAAAAAGTTTCTTTTGAATGATTAAAAACGATGGTTCGAACGTCCGTTCGAAAAACCATGCCAAATGTTCGAATCCCAAAAACAGGCTTGGGGACAGCTCTAAATGTAACGCACACAACCCACCACGAAAACCAAGGATGAACGCTTCTTCAGTCAAGAAGGCAGGACTGTACACTATCCGATTGCCATACCAAGTGGTGGACCGTAATCAGCACATCAGGGTTCTGATGAGGCCTCATTAAGACATTATCCTCCTGGCATTAACTCCAATTCAGCTCAATATGGCCTCATTTTATTGTTGCATTTCCCCTGATGAAGACAGACATGTTCAATCAGGCTCTGAATAGGCCCCATGTTAACAGGCAGCCAGCATCTGATGACAAGGGTCGCCCCATTAGCTCCATAATCACACCCAAGTGTCCCTGGTGGTTATGGATGAGGCGGCTGCTAAGTAAAGCTAGTGTGAATGAATAGTCAAAACTCCAGACAAGGGATCCAACCAAATCAACTCTAGTCTCACTTCTCCCAAGATGGAGCGTGAATGCAAATCCTCAGGTGGAGCTCATCGTCAGGAGCAGCAGCAATAGTAGCTACGAATGTTAAGATACAGAAACAATACAGAAGACAAAAGGCAGTGTGCCTGGCTCAACCTTGTGGGCTTGCTGCGCCAATTTAAAGCAGTCCATTATCCCAACCAGAAGTGGGTCAACATCGTGGCATTGCCAAATGAAGAGCATCCTCCCATTAGTAAACAGGAGACGAGTAATTTTTGTTTTCAGTCTATGCTTTCAAATGGCATCATTCTAGCGAGTCTTCCGCCAGGTCAGTGACCAGAGGCTTTCTGCCCCACTTAGTCTAAAAAGAGAAAGGTTAGGCTACCCGGCAACAGAAACCCTTCCTCAGGGTTTCCCATTAATTACCTAGACTGTGGCGGCCCGCACATGAACCAAAAAAAAGTTTGCCAATAGGGATGTATCAGTAGTAGGGCTTACAGATGTATGTTTATTATTTTGCAGCAATTCTTTGTCGTTGCCGCCATCTTTAATGTTACATCCCCTCACACTCCAGTTCTCAGGCTGCAGCTGGTTTAACAACGAAAGTAAACCGGCGTCTCTGCTGGCTGTGGCTCCAGGGGAGTTGAACAGTTCTGGCTCTGCTCGTTTATTTTTGATATTTTGGTGCTTTTTTGGTGGACAAACCACCGCACATGTGCACCGTGACTCGTGACGACACGGTGGTGGTGGGGCTGATCTCGGACAACGACGAGAAGGCCTACCGGGAGGAGGTTGAGGTACTGGAACGTTGGTGCCAGGACAACAGCCTGCTCCTGAACATTGGTAAAACCAAGGAGCTGATCGTGGATTATAGGAGAGGACCCTGATGTAAACAAGACGAAAGTCTTTCTCTGGTCTGCATCCCCTTAACAATTGCATGTATTGAGCCGTACTGTACTGTACCCATTCTGCAATCTGTTAAATAAAGTTTTCATTCATCACAGCTCAACTACTAGGAATGTGTGTCTGACTCTTAAGTGCAGGAAATATTCATCAGAAAGGGGGGACATGATGGAGGGAATGGAAGGAGCAGGGTTGAAGGGATTGATTGATTGAAAAGTTTATTAACAGATTGCAGAATGGGTACAGTACAGTTCAATACATACAATTGTTAAGGGGATGCAGACCAGTGAAAGACTTTCGTCTTGTTTACATCAGGGTCCCCCATTTTTAATTCATCATAACATATTGGAGTGTGGAGGAAGTGGACAAGGCATTAAGCAAACAGGACTGAAATGGGGGGACCCTGATGTAAACAAGACTAAAGTCCTTCTCTGGTCTGCATCCCCTTAACAATTGTGTGTATTGAGCTGTACTGTATTGTACCCATTCTGCAATCTGTTAATAAAGTTTTCAATCAATCAATACTGGGTTGGGCAGTGAAAGAACCAAGCATTTCACTGTAATGTAATAGCTAAATAAAACAACTTGAACTTGACTTGTTACATTTGCACTCTGGTTGTATGCCAAATGTATTCTGGTTGTACTGTACTTGTGCTGTAAGATGACAATACATTGGAACCGAATCGACAACGCTAGGGGTTCAGCAGGTGTGTTCTGAATGCCAAATATGACAACATCACCGTTGTGAAGGGCATATGGGCGAGTGGTGATATGCTGGGAAACCCGGTAATAATAAAATGTCACTCGGCTGCATTTAAACAAAGCCGCTCAGTATAGTCGTCCACTATGTTGAATGCGCGTTATGGTAGCTTGTTACATGCTAGGTAGCTAGCCGGCTAATGCTGGTTGACTTGTCATTCTCATCCGACTCGAAGGAGACGCGTCGCGTGCTGTTGTTCGCCCCCATGTCAGACCGCACCGATATCCGAAAGCGACGACTCTACATGCAATTATTTTCATCCACTCATGTGTTTTTGTAAGTTTGTCTACGTTGTCAAGCCGGCTGCCGGTGGCAGGAGTTAGTAGGTCTGCGCGCAGTGGTATGTCCACTTCCCCTAGATGGGCGTCATCTTCTAGAAAACTAGTGTTCATTGGAGGAGCTTAGAGCGCATCTGTACAACGATGACGTTCATTGGTTATGGTCTGATTATTATGTGGCGCAAATGGGAGGAATCAAGGGGGGAGTCAGAGTTCGGTTTGTGTCAGTGAGCGAATCAGCAGATTGCAGAATGATTTTTTTGTTTTGTTTTGTAATTACTAGTACTCGCCAGACTGGCGAGTGCTCTTCATGAATTACTCGCCAAATGTAAAAAATACTCGCAATTGGCGAGTAAAGTGGCCTAATTTTCTCCCCTGAATACAGTACAGCTCAATACAACAACAGTGGACTGGGGGATGAAGACCAGAAAAAGACTTTCGGCTTTTTTACATAAGGGTCCTCCATTTTCAATTCATCAAAACATTTAGAGACATACAAATATACAGTAGTTTCATAAAAATGCTAAAATGCTATTTATTGATTGATTGATTTAAAACTTTATTAACATATTGCAGAATGGGTACAGTACAGCTCAATACATACAATTGTTAAGGGGATGCAGACCAGAGAAAGTCTTTCGTCTTGTTTACATCAGGGTCCCCCATTTTCAATTAATCATATTTCATATCTAAATCATATAATATCTCATTGCTAAATATATGCAATATATAATCTAATAATCAAATAATCTAAATCTAATATATAATATAAAAATGCTAAATGCATGGGTATTTTATTTAGTCTTTAATGTTAGCTTGCAAACTCAAATACTGTCTTGGTAAGCCTCATAATGAATTGTTTGGGGAAAAAAAGAAAAACATCGTGATGTGTATCGTGTATCGCCGAAAGGTCAGAAAATATCGTGATATCATATTTAGGCCATATCGCCCAGCCCTACTATAAGGTACCTGTCACACGGCGGGCAGACCTCTCAGTGGCACATGCCAAATGTAAAAACTGCCCGCAAATGGCGGGTGGCGGGGTCCAATTTCGCTCCCTGACCGGAGGGGACTTGTGCTATGTAGAGCTGCCGCGATTACCGCATTACCGCGGTATCGCTGTTACATCACGGCCACCGCAGAGTAGGCTGAATACCGCGTCACTGCCGTTTTTTATAATAATAATAATAAATTACCCTCCTCTCGTTGGGCTTGCGGCTCTGCAGATATACCCTACTCATCTATCGAGGTTCCAAGCGACCCTATTGGGTACCAGAAAAGTCACGTGAAACATTGCAGACCACTGATTGGTCAGAAGAGAGACGCGTCACACGTTGTAGCGTCATGCAGTGTGTTACCACCAATCGGCAAGCGCATATTAGGTTTTTACTTCCTGAATGTCAGATCATCACAACACGGCTAATAACGTTAGCTTTAACCCTCCGCCGGAGTGGACTACGATCGCTCCTAAGGAGTACTAAACGAGACATAATGATTTTACTGTCTGCAACGAATGTTATAATAAAAGCCCTTCGTTCTATACACTTGTCTGATTGAAAACTTTATTAACAGACCGCAGAATGGGACAACTCAGCACGCTCTGAGCAAAGAAAGGAACTGAGATATGAATAGAGTATTGCTTGCCTTGCTATTGTCCGGTAAATACGCTGATGTTATTGAACGTATAACTATATAATGTTAATGCCACAAAACGAATGCCTTTATTATAAAGTAGTAACTTTATAGTAATAATAATAAGAAAGGGTCGGGGGGGTTAGGGGTAACCACCCCTGCCCGCGACACCGAGTGAACGGCGCACGACCAGAGGGTAAACTTCGAATCCGTGTTTCACTTTCAATAACTAATGCGTGCTTGCCGAATCCCAAACAATATTCATGCTGCAAAGTCATCCTCTAAAAATAGACATTTAGACTAGAGGCAGGCTATATGCTATAAAGAGTAGACTACTACTAAAAAAAAAATGCATTCAAACTTTTATTTTTTATTTTTTTTGTGCATGCGGTAATAACCGCGGCGGTAGGAAATATTTTGCAAATTTGTGCGGTAAGGAAATAATCAATACCGCGGCAGCTCTAGTGCTATGTATGACTTAGTCCAGGGGTTCCCAAACTTTTCAGGCCAGGGCCCAGAAAATAAGGCGTCAGAGAGCCGCGGCCCAATGCACATCGTCTGGCTTTTTTTTTTTTTTTTTTTTTTGCCAGGCGACCGATTTTTAAGCCAAATATCACTTCAATCCTATAGTTCAAGTTAGTTATTCATTTATATGTGCTATTTATGAGAGGGCTAACTTGTTGCAAAATAATAATGATAATAATAATAGCCTCATTAAAATACTATTGTTGCTTCGGTTGTTTTCAGCGTTTTATGTGCATAATCTGTTATTTAGTTTGAAATGTTCGTTGAAATAAGTAGATTTCGTTTTTGTTTATTTATTAAGTTAATATAAAACCATATAGTCACATTTTAGAATACAATAGAATAGAATTTTAGAATATAACTAGAAACACTGTCCTGGCCTGCTTCTAAGTTCAGTGGCCTGACAAAAAAAATTAAATAATTTTTTATTTATTTTTTAAATCATCTCGCAACCCATCCGTGGCTGCTCGCGGCCCACCTTTGGGTCGCGACCCCGACTTTGGGAACCACTTAGTCCACATTGCAGCCGGCTTGTGGGAGGCAAGAAAAAGCGTCCGTGACAGGGGAGGGTTGAATTGGATGATACGAAATTGGGATGGGAGAAAAATATAGAAAATGGGAGAAAAAGTGGATCAAAAAAAAAGTTGACTGGGTCATTTTGTAACGGTAGCTAAGCTAACGTTAGCTCAGGGAGACGCCGACAGTCACGCCGTCCTCCCGTGTCTCACTAGACTAGACCCGTGTTTACATGCGTGCAGGAGGGGCTGGACTCGAGAGCAGACGCCGCACCACCGGTGTCTGAGACAGAACTCAGCGACAGCGACTGAGATCGGGTTTTGACGATCGGTGAAAATAAAACATTATCACCGATCACAGATCGCATATTTATACTGAATATCGGCCGATAACGATCGGTGGCCGATCGATCGGGGCATCCCTAGTCAAATATATATCAGATATGAATTTTTTTTTAACGGTACCCAGCGTACAATTAGGGTTTCACACAGCGACTCGCTGGGGTCTGAAAGCTCGGAGTTGCTAATAAACATTTTAAATCATTGTTATAAAACGAGTGATACTCAGAGCGAGCCGTGTATTTCTGCCGTTGGTGTCACAGCGCATGCGCACCAGGCAGCCAAATAGCTGTGACACCAACGGCGGAAATACACGGCTCACTCTGAGTATCACTCGTTTTATAACAATGATTTAAAAGTTTATTAGAAACCCCGAGCTTTCAGACCCCATACTCGTATACTCGTTGGCGTTCAACGATTGGCGGCCAATAACGAGTTTAATCGTTGTTGGCAGTGAATGAGTTAAGGGAGATCCCCCCCTTGAAAGGCCCTTCTAAAGGTTTCTCTCCTCCACATTGCCTGTGGTGAATTTTTACCTATTTCTAGGTTTTAGTGAGTTCTTCCTTACCTTCGCGTGGGGTATGTCTGGGTACAATTTATTTTATTTGAATTTTTTTGGACTTCATAGTGTTTTTGTTTTGTTCTTGATTTATTGTGATGTTTCTTCTTGACTTGTTTAAAGAAGACGTGTCCGACCCATGGCAACATTAACAATTTGATTTACGAGTGGTGGAAAGAGGTGAACATGATAGGAGGAAAATAAGAGAAAAAAATAAGAGAAAAAGAGACAATGAAATGAATGAAGAGTTGGAAAGGTCAAGAAACTAAGAATTATATAGGGGAAAGTGAGAATACTAGTTGCAGATTGTAGTTGTACACATGGTTATAATGTAGCTGCTTGCGAAGCACAAATGTACAGAGACTCTCTGATGGATGAGAAATAATGCCAGTGACTGGGCATGAATGTGAATCGTCCTTGCAATCTTACCGCCGTCCAAACTACAACAAGAGGAGATGCTGGATCAATATCCTTGCTTCTGGCACAGCACAATTAAAAACACACATTTCCAGAGTCAAACACAGCTGTGAAATTGGAGCGCCAACATAACTGAACACTACTTCAACAATTAATGACATTATCCAGGTAAATGTTAATGATCACTCCAATCTTTAAGCATCCTTGACTAGTCTGATTAGCATGCTTTCCACTACATTAGTGTGTTGCTTGGCAACCATTCTGCTAAATGTCACTTAATGAAAATTATCGGCCGAAAATGGTTCAAAAAGGCACTTTTGGCCGAAAAGGGTTTTAGCACCGAAAGAATATCACCAAATGTCAAAGAACAGGGTTACGTTCGTAACCTAACGTGTTGTGATGACATAATCAAACGCGGCTTCAGTCATTACATGCGCAACGTGTAACGTGAGCTCTTCAGCTCTTCTACAGCCTGTGATAACTAGGGATGCCCTGATCGATCTGCCACCGATCGTTATCGGCCGATAATCAGTATAAATATGCGATCGGTGATAATGCTTTATTTTCGCCGATCGTCAAAACCGATCGAAAAACATGATCCAATTCTTAGCGGAGTTCTCACTCGCTGAGTTCTGTCTGAGAGCTGCGCCGTCTGCTCCTCCTCCTCCTCCAGCCCCTCCCGCACCCATGTAAACAAGCTCGGGCAATAGTCTGCTCTAACCTAGTTGCTTGCGACCTCCGTGAGCTAACGTTAGCTACCGTTACTGTTTAAACAGAATGACCCAGTCAACTATTCACTTTTAGTTTAATACACAAGGCATTGTTAACTGTATCTAGCCGGCTAGCTACTGATAGCAACAAATGCTCCAGCAAGTCTAGTAGTGCATGATAGCTCACGTTAGCTCACTGTTCAAAACGAAACGTCCCATTAAACTAAATAGTTCACTGAGGCGTTGTCTTAGCGTTATCTAGCAGTAGCTACAGATAGCTCCTGATATCAATGTCTTATAACACTGATTCGATGCGTATTCGAGCTGAGGGCATGTTGAATGTGATCAATAGGGTCCAGCTGCAGCTCCGGAGAATCCTGGCCGTAGCTGGAGGCTACTCGAGTACACACAGACAGTGGAGCTGTTTGCAGATAGCAAGCATTTTGACTTGTTGTGTGGCGGCGATGTCTCGCAGATAATACAACTACAAGTATGATTATATAATATATATATTTTATAAAAAAATTAAAATAAAATTATATAATATATATATATATATATATTTTTTTTATCAAAAACAATTGATATTTATTCCCGATACACGCCATATTAAAAAATGCAACTGTATATGATCCTATACGTTATGCATCATCATGCGCGGAGGAAAGGGGGGGGGGGTCGTTTATAATTCCGTGATAGTCAGTAAATACTAAATGCTTTATGTAGTATGGGTGATATATTGATCAGATCGGTTTGCAGTGAAATGAATAAACAATGGACCTGTCTCAAAACCCTGCCCTCTTTTCTTGATCCTCCAATCACAGCTGTCGCTTACCTCTGACTTCCTCGTACAAACAAAGTAACAAAGTTTGTACGAGGAAGTCCGAGGTAAGCGACAGCTGTGATTGGAGGATCAAGAAAAGGGGCAGGGTTTGAGATAGGTCTATTGGGCTGAAAATAACGTTAGTGTCCCCTTACCGTTCGCCGATGAGACTGGCGGTGAAATATCCCAAGTATAGGACGTCGATCGCCTAGGTCCATTTCCGGTTTGTATGTCGCATATCAATTATTAAGTTTATAAAGTGATCCATTATGTACATAGTGTCTGTCGGGAGCCTTGCGACAATGACGGCCGGATGAATTTAATTGACGCACACCTCCCACTTCCTGTTGTTCTAGTTTAACTCGCCCGACCATCCACCAGGGGGCGGTATTGAGCCGTCGTTGTATTGAGCCGTAGGGTCCAGCTGCAGCGCCGGAGGTGTATATATGAATTATGAATCCCATGGCGAAAAAATTAAATATTGATCTCAATATCGCTGTACAGCGTGGTCTGGCGGTCAAAGCATGGCGGGCAATAACGTGTTACAGCGTGAATGGCGGTGGATGTGTTAACATGCTTTATATCCTCGCCATTAATATATCCCTGTTGCGGTTAAAAACCTTTTTAACTAACGTTAGCGTTAAGCTAGCTAACAACTTCAGCTTCCGTTCCTCTTTCACTCGTCTCTCTTAGGTCGCTTTCACACTAGAGCTGTTTGGTCTGGACTATCGGACCAGAATTAGATAGTCCGCTTTTTTGGGTTTGTGAGAATGCGCGTCCAACTCGGTCCGCAGACCAAACAGGCGAACTCTGGTCCGCCAAAAAACATAGGTCTCGGTTCGCTTCATCGGACCAAACGCGGACCAAATATAGGAAGTCGCCTGATAAACTGTATCTTGGGTAGAAGGAAGAAAAAAACACCGGCTTATTATTATTACCGCGGCGCGCAGCATTCACTGCAAAACAAGCACACTGTAGCCTAAACATGTCTCCTGATAAACTGTATCTTGGGTAGAAGGAAGAAAAAAACACCGGCTTATTATTATTATTATTACTGCGGCGCACGGCATTCACTGCAAAACAAGCACACTGTAGCCTAAACATGTCTCCTGATAAACTATCTTGGGTAGAAGGAAGAAAAAACACCGGCTTATTATTATTACCGCTGCGCGCAGCATTCACTGCAAAACAAGCACACTGTAGCCTAAACATGTCTCCGATACTGTATCTTGGGTAGAAGGAAGAAAAAAACACTGGCTTATTATTATTACCGCGGCGTGCGGCATTCACTGCAAAACAAGCACACTGTACACATGGGCAGAAGACCAAATAAAACAGCTACTTGTGGGCACTCATAAAAACAATGCGGTGTACAAGTTGTTTAGCGAGAGGATGGTGGTAATGGGCTTCAATAGAACAATGGATCAATGCCACGTCAAAAAAAAAACTCTGCCTCGGCTGATCTGGAGTCAGACAGGGCTCGCAGTCCACGCGCACACACACACACATTTCCACTCTCTATTGTCCAATATTGTCAGTGTTATAAGACATTGATATCAGGAGCTATCTGTAGCTACTGCTAGCCGGATATATAACGTTAATACAACGCCTCAGTGAATTATTTAGTTCAATGGGACATTTCGTTTTGAACGGTGAACTAACTTGCGCTAACGTGAGCTAACAGGTAGCATACACGTCTCTACTAGACTTTGTGGAGCGTTTGTTGATGTCAGGAGCTATCGGTAGCTGGCCGACTAGATGTTATAAGACATTGATAAGACATTGATATAAGACATTGATATCAGGAGCTATCTGTAGCTACTGCTAGCCGGCTAGATGACGTTAAGACAACTATTTAGTTCAATCGGACATTTCGTTTTGAACCGTGAACTAACGTCAGCTAACGCAAGCTAACGCAAGCTAACGGAGATATCAACATGGGCTACTAGACTTCCTGGGGCATTTGTTGATATCCGGAGCTATCAGTAGCTAGCCGGCTAAATACCGTTAGACAATGCCTACTAAAAGTGAATAGTTGACTGGGTAATTTTGTTTAAACAGTAACGATAGCTAGGTAGCTAACGTTAGCTCAGGTCGAATGCACTATCTAGACTCAGCAGAGGAGGTCCGCCTCCTCTGTGTACTGTGTTTACAAACTCTACACGGGTACGGGCGGGGCTAGGGAGGAGGAGCAGTTTGCAGGTCCTGTGCGTCTGAGACAAGCGAGTGAGATATCCACTTGATCAGTTTCCGCGATCGGCGAATATGACTAATTATCGGAATTCCCCGATCGCATATTTATACTGATTATCGGCCGATAACGATCGGTGGCCGATCGATCGGGGCATCCCTACTTTTTTTTGGTACAGATCACCGGAGGGAAAAGAAAAATCACACCATAATCATGTAAATGGGAATAATGACGAAAAAGTTATCATTCTTTCATAAGGAAATTCACATCAGTCGCATTATCAGTTAAAAATGTTGTCACAATTAGAGCTTCTCTTTCAAATCATTCAGCCCTAGTATGAACTATGTTGGTTGTCCGTACATTTTCCGCGTATGAAGTTTCTAGTAGATTTAATCTAAACTAGAATCTGTTAAATGACTATCGTGTTCCAACACAAGTTTATTCATTGTCAGAGTGCATCATACAACATACAGAGACAAACCGTATTAGTACTCAAGTTGTGTGCTGAAGGGGGAAAAGGGTGCGTCTCTGCCAATCTAGAGAGACCAAAGATCTGGTTGGTGGCCACTGGCCAATCAATCCAGGCAGGGCCTGTGTGCTCCGTTTCAGACATTAACCAGCAGGCATGACAGTAATATAAACAGTCACACGGTATTGACAGTTTTATGAACATGCATCAGAGCTTATATAATAACGCAGAATGCCATTTGTTTGTAGAAAGTATGGATTCTGATCTCAACCTTCAACCACGCCGGGCTCCTGACAGTGGAGATAAAGGGCGTGATCATGAACACTATGTCAGTCTGGACCAGACTGCTTTCTAATTAAACACAGGGCCAGGGAGCACCGCACTAACAGCAGGTGCAGTGGAACAGGTGACAGGCCGGATCAGAGCCCTCCTGCTCCCGGCCCTCAACATCTGTCTGAATGGCGCTCTCACCGCGAGGGGAAAGAACCCAACAGCTGGCCTGCACAGCCCCTAGGACCAGGTGCCAAGAGGCCACACTTCACTCAGATCAACAGCTCCCTGTCCACAACAAAGGGATCACCACCACACTGAGCCCACATAGTGCCATGTCAACTATTGCTGCCAAAGGATCACACTTAAGCCCAGATAGTCACTCTTATGGCCGGGCTTCACGGAGTGCGTTCGCAGCCCAGATAGTCACTCTTATGGCCGGGCTTCACGGAGTGCGTTCGTGGCCCAGATAGTCACTCTTATGGCAGGGCTTCACGGAATGTGTTCGCGGCGCCATACATCTACTTATGGAATGTCGAGGATATTTTCATTATAAAATAGATGAAAAAAGCAGCTACGCCAGTGATGGGAGCCACGCATGGCGGCACGAACCTGCTCTGGGCGATGCAAGGCAGCACATTGCATGCCATTTTTATGGAGCCTCTGCATCAACAATTAAAACCTATAAACCAAGCTTTGACAATGGATTAAAAACCCATAGCATCATATTGAAACATAATTTGAGAAGCTCTTACAGCTTCCTTCAGTTTGTTTATATATTAGATATACAATATAATAAAAAGGCCAGCATAACTTGAAGTAGGCCTATGAGGTTTATCAGCAGGGAAATGGCAACACCATTTCCAGGCGCAAAGGAAGTGGCAGTTGTTATGGTGAAGTTGATCGTGATTTACAATCTAAGTGGAAAAATACCACCAAGATGTAGTGGGAGGAGCCCCACGGCCATGACTAGACTGTATCCCTATTTTACTGAACTATTAACTTTGAAGACAAAATAAATGTTTCATCTATTTTAGGTTCAGATGTGGATGTAGATGTGGCTAGTGAGGTTAGGGTAGGTTTATAAATGTTCTAGGTAAACAAAATCAACGAAATTGAAAACAAGAACGAGGTGAGATTTATCACAGAAGTGGAGAAATATCCCGAATTATATCAACCAAGTTACCCTTTCTACAAGGACAATAAAAATACAATAAAAAAACAATATGGAAGGGACTCACTTCTGTTGTTGAAGCATCAGGTGAGTGACACTTACCGATATTAAAGTCAACATTGAAAGTATGTTCAAAATATGAAATTCAGTTGAAAAGTGTATCACTAAGTCTTCAACAAACTCTCTCGTCACTTGGTACGTAACTGATGTAGCCCTGCTGGGTGCGTCACGCCGGATTTGCTGGTTCCTGCCACCGGCTGTATATGTAACTAAGGCTACACTATGTTCACTTCATATCACACAACCAGACAAATGAACATAGACTGAAATTAACTTTAGAGCTCTGAGAATGTATGTTTAGGTAATAAAATGCTTCAGAGTAAGTAAACTAAAACAACATGACATATCGTCACCTGGGAGATCTAAAGTTAATTTCAGTCTATGTTAATTTGCCTGTGTGTGACATGAAAAGCAAAGCTGTACATATACAGCCGGGAACCAGCAAGCCAGCAACATTTATTATTATTGCTTTAACCAAACTTTAAGGTGTTAATATCCACAGCCAGAAGATTTTAACTACGACTGTGCCCGTCTCTGAAATGTGCTAATGTAAACTAAACTGAATTCACTTCTTGGTATAGTGGTCTGCGATGTCGCCCGCGGCGCTGGAGACCGGGGTTCGAGACTCACTCGGGGCAATCCCTCAACAGGGGTCGAACTGTAACACAACGCAGAGATGGCAATAGGAGACCGGCTACAGTGGTGCCGATAGACCCGGATGCCCTGGGTGGACTGAGTTTAGGGGGATGAGTGTAACGGAGGTATCGCAAGTATATCCACAGAGATGGCAATAGGAGACCGGCTACACATATATAAAAACTACTATATTGCTGGCACAAATTCAAAGACACCTTTACAATCATCCTTGATTTGGAGTCACCATCATCTAACACATAGGTGTCAAACTCACGGCCCGCGGGCCAAATCCGGCCCGCCACGTCATTTGATGTGGCCCCCCAAGAGCTCAGGTAAAAAAAAAAAAAAAAAAAAAAAAAAAAAAAAAAACGTTTTTTTTTTTTTTTTTACATTAATATTGGGTTAAAAAATAGCAGTGTTAAAATAATTGTGGGTTAATGCGTTAATAAAGCTTTAACTTTGACAGCCTTAGTTATTACACATTCTTACACATACATGTATGTTGAACATCTGAGGTAACAAAGGAAAAAAGCCAAAAGCACTTACTCCTCAGACATTCTTTGACAATTTTACAGCCCAAAATACAAAAAAGATCCAGGCGGAATAGGTAACAAAGGGTTGAAGAAATATTGTCTGAACTGTCAGATGCAAACTGGCTGTGTGACATAACCGAGCATCTCGCTCAATTGAATAAGAAGCTGTAGGGACGCAAACAAATCCCACCCAAAATTTGACCAATATAGTTGTGAACTGAGCCAACCCTTATTTTGTTATTTTTGAGTACAGTTACAGTTGTGTGTTCATGCAGACACATAATAGCAATTTCATTACGAATTGAAAATGGGGGACCCTGATGTAAACAAGTCGAAAGTCTTTCTCTGGTCTGCATCCCCTTAACAATTGTGTGTATTGAGCTGTACTGTACTGTACCCATTCTGCAATCTGTTAATTAAAGTTAATTAAACTATCTTCCATTAGTTGGATGTATGGCCTCTGCAATGTTGTGTGCAGCCATTTGTTTTTGTAACATCTGCTACATCTGTCCCACGTGTTCTTTGCAGCTCACAGTTGTTAGTTCTGCCCCTCTTGACTGTGACAAAAAGGTTTTGAACAAACTTAATGTCATAGCTTGTATTTGATGATATTCTTCTTTGTTATTTACTTGACTGGTTTGATCATTGATTGGTGGAGTAATATGGGGTTCTGATAAACTAAAATTATTTGTTAAAATAACATAAGCTAACATATATTTTTACATTTATGCAAATTAATATCCAATATGTATAACTTGAATAAGTAATAAATACAGAAACACCATGTTTAACAATATGTAAATGTGTAGCTACATTTATTTTACATTACATTAACATTTATACGGTCTTTGGCCCTTTGAGGGCAACCATAATGCTGATGTGGCCCTCTGTGAAAATGAGTTTGACACCCCTGATCTAACAGGTAACTGAGACAGTCACAGTTCAGATGACTGAGGGCATAATCTTGGGTAATTGCATTGCCCAGCAATGACCCTGAACCTGCCACCTGTAGTCATGTATGCAAACTACTAGAATGTGATTTTAGGACAGACACAAAATAAAAACCAACCTGTCCATTTTAAATGGGAAGATTAACATTACATTGTGAGAATAACGTACTGCATGGTTAAAAGAAATAGGCAGACGTTAGTTTAAAATAGGATATAATGGCAGTAGCCAAATTGTATTAAACAAATGACTAAGTATTATGAAATCAAGAGACCAAGACCACTTTACTGCAAGATTAAGGAGCATTCGCAAGCAACAAGAACGCCGTGTTCCACAACTGCACAAGAAAGCGAGGTTGAATTCGCGTAACATACTATGAAATTAACTTGAGGGGCCATAACGTTACAAGCCCGTCCTGTGTCTTTTCTGGTTTGCATGCTCTGTCACAAGACTTCCATTAAAAAGCTCAATAATGTGGCCACCACGTGTTTTCGGTTGCTTAACACAAGCACCCCTCCCCACTCAACAGGAACCACCATTAGCGGAAATCTATAAGACGTAACTAGCTAACAAGCTAGCTAGCGCGCAGGGCGGTACGGAGGGAACCAGGAAAGCTGTTCCGTCTAGATGCTGGGTGATCTGTGTAGAACAGTCAAATACTTCTAAAAAATATAGAAGTTAGACGTCATATTGGCCTCACATCATGTTCAATAACATACGTACAAAGCAGAGAAACACACATCTATGAAGACTAACTAACGTTAGCAGCATTACACACCACGGATTGACGGAAATGAAACAAGGCAGCATAATGAACGTTAGCTAGCTTTAGGCGAATGAGTGAGCACAAGCTTAGCTAACGTTATCTAGCCAACGTTACTTTGAAGCGAAGATAATTATAATACCATTTCACCTAAATCAACCCCCCCCCCAGTTCCACAACACGTTGATAACAGTTTATGCTCAAAGTGCAGCATAAAACGAAGGTGTGTTTGTATAAGTAGCTACGCCTGCTTTGCCCTTAACGACACATAGCCAACTAAACGTCGACACACTAAGGTTTAGTTGAAGTTGGCCTAACGTTACTTTTAGTTTAATATAGAAAATGAACTCTGAAAGCACATGTCACTGGACTACACTGACTAGCTTTAGTCGTGGTGGTGTAACGTTAGCGAGCATACCATCCAAACCCCGCTTCGTTGTAATGTTAGCCAGAGGCTTTGGTCAAACGGAAGATAATATCGTTACGGTTTCTGTTTGTGGCGATTTCGAGACATATGCAAACAAGCAGCTTAGTGGTGACTGTTAGCTAATGTTAACCATATTGAGTTGTTAGTTACATTGGCTTTGTTGTAACGGAATATCGGCTAACGTTAGCTAGCGATAAAAAACAGTTGGACTTCACGTGGGCGTAACGTTACCACCGGGTGACTGAGCTAATGGAGCTAACTAGCGTTAGCATGTACGTTCCTTTAGCTACAGCGGCTAGCTAACGTTAGCATCTATATTCCTTTAGCTACAGCGGCTAGCTAACGTTAGCATCTATATTCCTTTAGCTACAGCGGCTAGCTAACGTTAGCATCTATATTCCTTTAGCTACAGCGGCTAGCTAACAATAGCATCTATATTCCTTTAGCTACAGCGGCTAGCTAACGTTAGCATCTATATTCCTTTAGCTACAGCGGCTAGCTAACGTTAGCATGTCTCTTCCTTTAGCTACAGCGGCTAGCTATTAGCTAACGAGAGTACAGTGTTGGTTGCGTTTCCTACTACAATGCCCCGTCGAGCCTTGGGGGGGGGGATAATGTGGGGAAATAATTGATAATTAGGGTTACTTACATTGTATCGCCCGAGCTCATTAGCCGACTTTCAGCCATGGAAGACGGATGGAAATCGAGATTGTACGCCGAAGTCATGTTCAGTCACACAACAACAACGCCGCCGTACTAAACAATGAAAAGTACGTCCACACTCGCAAGAGGTTCAACTCCTGCGAGACCGACCGCGAGAGAGACGGGGCAGGGAACAGGTGCAACGAGGTGTCTTCTTCAAAACGACAGGAACCAAGAATTCGACTCGATTCTTCTACCTCCTAAATTCTCTCTCCAATCCCCCCAAGTGAAAGAAAAGCAGTCGAGCAACTGTCACTGCACGGCGCACACTGAGCGATCTGCAGCACGGCAGAGGCGTGGTCTCTACAGAAGAAAGTCTGAACACCACGTTTGCTACTCGAGCTGTTTCACATCGAGACAATGCCATCTCAGGGGGGGGGACTATAACGTTACATTAATAACTCACGAATCTGAATTGATCATATTGTGTGCTGTTGTGAAATAATAATGAGTAAATCCATATCTGATGTGTGCGGAGAGAGAGTCCGTAAATGTCCAATATAATAGTCGTCACTGACTGTTAATTGTGTGAATCGTAATCCCACATTTGATTTTTGGATTGAACAAGAAAAGAATGTTAATCCCAATTGACTGAATATTTTATTCCAATGCACTGTATATAGATCGTCCAATCTATTCGAATCAAGGGGGGGAAACAGTGGGATAATTAAAATGCCGTTTTTGAATGTTGCCTCTCTTCCCAAAGGTCACAGGTCATGTTCCCTTTTGTGTTTTGTCTCTTGTGTCCCTTGGGGGAGGGGGAGCCTAGCTTCTTTTGTTGAGCTGGACTTGCAGGGCGAGGCCTCTGCACTGAGGGGGCTCACAGAAACCCGGTTGTCAAGTACTTCATTACCGCTCCAGCAGCTGCACAATCCAAAAATATTATTCATAGTGAGCGTTGAGAAATATCCCATTTATAAAATCCCACTTAATCCTTGTATCCATAGCAATTGCAAGGCAGGCTGGCATGAGTGTAGAGTATACTAAACAGAGTTTCAAAGAGGTTTGTATGCATAATGTGATGTGACCTATTTTACCATACATTCAGACAAGCACTGCATATAACATGCATAACCATAATAGGGCCTGCTATAAAAAGGTAGTCTCAACATCTCTCGAGAACTAGGATTCATTGAATATGGGGGGGGGGGGGGGACAATAATGCATCTCGTCTCAAGTTTCCACATATCTCTATTGACTCAGGGGATCTTATTCAGTAGATTTCTTATACAAGGAGTTTGACTCGTGTAAATAGCAGGCTCCATTTTGGTTTTGCACACCCCTGCGCAGAGACAAGGTCCTTAAACCTACCCATTTATAAAATGTGCATCTCCATGGATATTCTGAGACATGGAATGTCAGTAGTGGATTGCATAGGTCTAGTCCAAGTTGTTGCTGCCTTCCAATACTAGCCTCCCATTCTTAATCTCAGATTATTGTAATCCTCCACACATTCCATGCCTTTGTTGTTTACATCAAAGTTTTTTTCTTCCCTTCGCAGTGGAATTGTAGTCCTGCAAAATCAATTCATCCAGCATTTGATTTGCACCCCTTCCTGACCAAGTGTGGAACGGGTCATGTAAAAATAGGCCAACTGCAACACGAATGGATTACGTCACTTCTGTTTGTATATGTCGCCAGGAACTTGCTGGCATACTTTGCATCAGCTCTTCCTTTAATGACAGCATTTGCAGAATGGCGGCAGAATAATGCACCCTCAAAATGTCCCTTACAAAAAAGTATCACAGTATTTCCATAATTTTTTTGTCTCTACGATGATAGTGACTGAAGATATTACCATCTGTATCATGGTTTAAATTGGATTATACCATGGTTTTATTTAAGTACAAAACTGCTACCATGATGATACAGAACTTTTACTATGGCAGTATCACAATGAATTCTTTACACAATGGCCAGTAAACCATGATACTAGATTTTTTCGTAAGGGGGAGAAGGGGGAATTCATCTTACCCAAATACTGTAGAAGAAATTCACAGCATTACGATAACTAAGAACTAACGATAGCTACCTTCTCGGGATTTGGTACTACTGGCTTATGGAAATTCCTCAATGCTGAATGAATGTTCCTTCCTGCCCTCTTCAAAAGGTGATTCATATCCTATGTTGATTTTGACAGAGGGAGCACATTTTAGGCCTGGTTTGGGTTCACTGGGCTTCTCGGTACAGTCCATGTTCAGTCATGTCCAGTGGCCTCTGAGGGAAAACCCTGCATCGCTGACACATTCACTGCTCTCTTCATTTATAGTCCATGCAAGTACCTGTGTCCCTGTGGAACTTTGAGGAGAGGACATGGGCATGTTTAGATTTAATTACATAAACATGGAATATAATAATGACTTTGGATCCAAACACAATATGAAAACTGAGCGCTATTAAGAAATACACCACTGACTGAATAATGTTTGTTTTGTAAATATGAGTAATTTAGACAGGGACATTTTTATAGATTTACAAGATACCGTGTATGCTCTCCTCAGATGAAAGCATAGAGGTACTACACCCTATCCACACTCACAGGAAGGGAGAATGCCTCAGCTGGAAACAATACATCCTATAACAATATCCACCCCAGACAAAGAGGCATTACAAATAGGGGCTACTCCACAAAAGCCTATATTTGTGAATGAGGGGGCCAACCCCAACGTACCTCATAGACAAGTCTTCATCCCTGACAGAGACGCCGGCCGCAGAGGGGGGACAGCGCATGCTGTTGACGTACAAGCTCTGCACCAGGGCCAGCTCAGAGGAGTGTTCCAACATCGGTGCTTGGGGAAAAATCCACCTTTTTGTAACGGCCACTTTCTTCTTTTTCCCTCTCCTCTCTGTATTTCTCCCTTTCTCACTCTTGTCTCCTGCCCCCTCTTTCTCCTCAGTTTAGTGCAGCAGAGCGGTGCCCACCCCCTTCGCTGACTGGCGTGGCTGAAATAATCCTCTCTGACAGCTCATCGTGCGCTAATGCATTGTGCTGCCCACGGCAGCCCAGTGTGCAGGCTGTAAAGCTGTGGCCACATAGCACTCTTGGACTAATTGACACCCGTATTAAGAAGACTTTGGGGGAATTGGACATGAGTGATTTATTCCCAATGTCAGAGTGGGGCAAATAAGGGGAAAGATTGGCACAGTCGCCAGTCGAGCTCTTCCTCTGGTCTTGGCTCCGTAGCACACCCCTGTTCACATTTGTATGTATTTGAATCCTTCAACTGCTCCAAATAAAGGCCAGAGCCAGGTGCTCCCCCGGGAGAGGGTTTATCAAGTGTGGTGCAGTGGGACACAGCTCAACAAGCGTACCACTCATTCTCCCTTGGAATGGAGTCATGTTTGTTCTGCAGCTGTTCCCATGAAGCGCGGAACTGACTTTACCATTAAAATGACTTGATGTCAACAGTTTTGAGCTCTTTCTGGACAGTTTTCAGCAAACACCGGTTAAACATTCAGACCTAACTCCTGTCCAAACCACTCTCCAGTCATACCATAACTTCCTGTATAATCTTCTGCCAGACAGGGATGTGCATATGTCACATTCCCTACATAGCTGTCTGAAAAACCAGTGGACGAGAGAGAGAGAGTTGTCCTAGACAACCTCATGTCATTATTATACGAAAGCAGACCGGGGGGAAAGATGGTGTGCTTTTGAAACCGTGAGCAAACATTCTAGTCAGCCTGAGTACCTTTTAATAAAGGGAGGATTACACCAGTGTCTCCCTCTATGGCTTTCTGTTCGCCATCAGGCTGCAGTCAATCTGGAAGTGAAACTCCTATGATGCGAGTTACATGGCTGAAGTTGTTTCACTAATGACAAAGTCACTAGCCCACCATATTTGTGTGTCCATGTCCACGTGGTACATGGTCCATCATTATATAAATGTTCACATGTCATGTGCCTGTAACTGTAAGTACTTGTAGGTCGACTATGTAGAGTATAAAACAGGTCCCCGGACAGGGTACGCCGCTTAGTACTGAGTCTATAAACCATCAGTTGATACCAGGGTTCATAGTACTTCAAGAAACAACCCTCTGTTCTGCTATGGGCCACGTTAAATCTCCCGTTTACATTGAAAAAGACAATTTGCTTATAGTCAATACTGTTCTGGCACATGCAAAGCATTGTAGATGCTGAGCATTATGGACCACGTCCTCTCATAACTACTGCGTTTATGTTTTGCCGTAACAATAACGCCAAGCGACCGTTTGTAATGGGATTTTCCGCAACATCCTTCGCTTAAAACCCAGGGGAAATTAAATCTAGGTCTCAGTCCCTCATCTAGTCATCTCTCCTCAGAGCGACATGGTGTTAAGTGGGAAAGTCATCTGAAACCGGGTCATGTTAGTGTGTGGGTGTCATAGGGGAGGAGGCCAACGTGAAGGAGATCCTCTTCCTGTGATCTGAGCACAAATCCCCCACATTTCAGTCTTGCTCTTCGGATCTTTCCGCTGACATGAATATTTTAAACGCTGATGTTGAAATCCCATTCCTTGTGATGTGTTGCTGCTACGGTATGACTGCCAGTGCTACGGGCACCGTGTAGGCCTAGAGCGCAGCGCTGTCTTCCTGCTCTGATCACGAGAAGGAACAGATTGTGTAATAGTTCTAAAATGCTTAGTATGGGGAGTTCGATTCAATGATTCCATTCAATTTAGCCTCTCTTTACTTAGAGAGAGATAGAAATGTCCAGGAGGTAAAATAATGTATTATGGAATTGGCATGTGAATTCTACTGAAATAGATTTCTATTACAATGGATACGTTATGAACGCTGCCACTAAAAGCATAATAGACGCCTCATGGAAAGCCAATAGCAACCAGCCACATCCTGTGCACATCCGTTGTAATGTGAAAGGGGCTGTGAGTGACTCGGTTCCTCTTTTAGAGCATGCCTTGTGCAAAAATGCACCCATGCTTGTCAAGTGATAGTCTCAGTGACAGCATGTGTTTACAGAGCTGCAGGTGGTGGTGGCGGCCTCTGCAAGCAGCGACTTTCTCTTTTTAATGGCGTCTTCTCATGGGACTAATAGTGCCATCACCGCCTGGGACTCTGTACCGTGTTTTCTTCAGGGTTAAAACTGAAACCGACACGGCTCGATGCACTTTGTGTTTTTGTCCAGCGCTAAGCAGTGTTTACATGGCTTTGCAACTTTTGGTGGGGGGGGGGGGTCTGTTTACATTTGCAGAGCCTGAAATGACACCGTGCCATTCTTACAATCATTCTCTCTTATGTCATCATAAAGAAAATTGGTACTGGTACTGTGAAATGTGAGTCTAGAAAATAACATGTTTGCCCTGCCTTTGTAAACAACAACAACAACAACAACAACAACAGTGAAGCTTTCTAGCTTCAAATAGACTTCCAGGGACCCCCCCCGTTTCCTTTTTTTTCAGTTATGAAATTATGCCTTAGAATTTGTACACTACTCTGACTCAAAAACTAACTAGTACACCCTGTAGGATGCAAAAAATTAAGTAATTTCAGATATTTCACCTCCTTATTTGAATAGTATGCACTATACCTCAGTGGCCTCATATCCTGTTCAGGAATGACCTCAAATAGTTGTTCAGAACTTAGAATGTCTTGTATATGCTTGTAGTATTAAGTACTGGTCTAATCTTTACGCAAAGAATCTCTCTAAGGTCTTGTCAGCATTGGGTAATGCACCCTTGCAGGAAATATTTATGGTCTAACAGATGTTGGCGACAAGCTGTGACTTGAGACTTGACACCAACACGTGTGATTGGAGAGGGAATGAGAGTGAGTGAAAGAGAGGGAGATAACCATAAGAGGAAAAGAGATAAGACGGCCAGTCAAGATGTTTATGTCTGTAATCTTGACATCTCAATTCCCACAACTGAACTGACTATTCCTCAAGAGAATATTCCCCCCCGAACAGTTGCAAATAAGCAATGAAGAACCGACACACTACTGCAGACACGGAATGTGTAGCTACTGTGACCCCCCCCCCCCCCCCCTCCTGCTCCTACTGTTACTTCCTACTGCTTGTACTTCCACTGTGCCAAGTAATTCTGCAAGGACTGACTCTGAATGCAGTGTTGAAGGTCTGACTGCCTCCAATAAAATAAAAGACTACCGCAGAGAAATATTAAGTTTAATCACGTGTATCTTGGCCCCTGTAAGTGTAATTTTGTCATTGGCTCATTTTGCATGAGCAAGAGAAGTCATTTCACTTCCTCTTTTCTAAAGCCACAGCTTTTCACTTCCTCTTTGATAACACATTATCAGAGGATCTTTTGTACGTCTCCACTTGGGCCATCTGTGACATACAGACACACAACTATCTGTGTGTGTGAGGCAGAGATAAAGAGAGTGGGCGAGAGATCCTTTTATTTCACCAGTTTGCACCATGCACACTATTTATAATATCCACCTACACTTCTGTCTGCCGCCCACTCAGCCATCTGAGCACAGGCGATACAGCATAATGGCTGAATCACTCGGTTTTGCTTTAGCCGATGCTCCAACGACGTGAAGATTTAATCAGATAACATGATTCGAGGTGTCTGAAAATAATAAAGTTCTTACTATATCGCCTGGAGCAGTGCTTCTCAACATGGATTCCAGCAAAATGGGAAATTGTTCAATTTCACTAATATTTTATTTATTTGAGTTCGCATGAGAGAATGTATAAGTGACTCTTCGCTTCTAATATAGGTTTCACTCTCCCCTGTTATCTCCCCACCTCCTATATCATCTAACAACATATGTCCTCTCAGATGGTGGTCCCTGGGACATCTTATGAAATGGGGGGGGGGGGGTCCATCAATTTGGGGGTCTCACCTTGACATGAAAACGTTTGACGACCATTCATCTAGAGCAGTGGTTCCCTCCAGAAAAAGACTTGCTTTCACTATTTCATGTACTAAAAGTTAGCCCAATGAGAGAATATGCGTGACAACTCTAATCACAGGCTTCACTCTCTCCAATGTTATCTTGGTCTACAGTAGGCCTATAGATAACTATGAAATTCTGGACTGTCATATCTTCTTTGGATTCCCTGAGACAAAATGCTATCAAATGTGTATCAATAGTGTTAGCTGCGACTAACACACTGTTGTATTCTGTATTCTGCAAGTAACACAGTTCTGTAAAGTATCTGCAATTTTTGGAATTGGAGATGAAGCTTTTCCTGTTACTATGGAGATTAATTCCCTTATTGCAATCATTTTATTGGCACAGATGCACAATATAAAACGGTGGGAGATCTTGCAAGCAACACTTAATTTCCTGTAGAAAATACTTTCAGTTAAATGGTAACTGGAACAACAGTCAGGTTTCACTATTCATTGTTGTACTTTTGGTTCCTATACAAAGTTCAGTCTAAACGCGCCTCAGTGGTTATTATCTCATTACAGTTCAAATGACAGTTGTTGTTGTTGTTGTTGTCATGAGAACCCTGTAGCTTGATTTACAGAAGACAACACTGCAAGAGCTGACTGAGAAAGAAATCTGCTTATCTGATCTTTAATTAGAACAGTTCAAAGCATGCTGGCAAGATGAGGACTCTGCATGCATCTAGCCATAAACCTGGAGAGACATTTGTTCCCATTCTTACATTCATTCTTTGGAAGACATTCTTTTATGAGCATGCTGTGCTGAAAATGTATAGAGAACCCAGAGATGTAGAGGCAGCAACACAATCACCCTGCATGGAGACTGACACCATGTGGACATTCAGAGAAATGCAAAAATAACATGACCAGTGCTGCAAATGGAGAAACTCACGTTAAGAATATTTTATCATCTTGATTTGTTTGCAACAACTCAAAACTTGTAACAATCTTTTAAATTAACTTCACTCTGTTCACACTCTCTTCGACAGGTGTGGCAGGACACATGAGATGAGGTGTCAAGACAGCTTCCAGTAGCCTCAGAGATATCCATAATATTCTTACATCATCACTGCAGACATCATGGTGGGAAAATAACATGTGATTATAATCAATTAACAGGTGATAAGTCATTAAATAACAACCATGGCCAATTAGTTGTACATGGCATTGAGCCATATTGGCAGGAGAGGCATGACACGTCATGAGGCTGCTATGTATAGGTCAATGTACTACACAGCCCAACTGCAACAGTGGATCTACTACAGAACATGGACCAATTGACCAATCGCAAGCCCCGCCCTCATTTCTTGATCCTCCAATCACAACTGTTGCTATCAGGGGCAGGGGTTGAGATAGGTCAGTTCTGCAATTTAGAGATTACAATTACACGGAGTAGAGATGATCATATTGGTTTGTCAACAACTCGCGAATGAGAGGGAACAAATTCAACATCTCGAACCGAATGGTTTGTTAAAATATTTCCATTGAATTCTTTATGAAGTAAATGCGGTGCCTTTAAACAAAACAAAAACACTATTGGAAATTGTGAAATTGGGGTAAAAAGAGGCAAAAAGTACAAACAAGCTAACGATAACTGAATGAAAAAATTATACAGACAATCTTGTTTACAAATAAAATCTGGATACGTTATGCATGATTCACGTGCTGTCCGACATGATACAGCAGACTGTGGAGTTTAATATAGAAATATCAGCAAAATGAGATACATTACAACAAGCACAGCTACAGAGTTAACTCCAGGACAAATCCATATGAAGAAAAATAAAAAATACAAACTTTCAATTTTAAAAATGTACAGAAATTACAGAGAATCATTCAAGTTAAAAACCAATGTCCGGAAATGGATTTAACAAGTCAGAATCCTAAGAACGAAATGCACTTGGCTTGGAAGTTGGTATTTACACATTTATACACACACGTAATGCAGTCGTCTTTATATATACATGACATATGCAATGATACTGCAGGAATCCGGGGAGGGGGAGTGGGGTTGTTAAACAGGGCTCTGGCGTTCATTTTGGTGGCAAAAACTAACCGAACAGAAATAAGGACAACGGATGTAGACTGTTCTCTTTTCTTTCTCCCTGCCCTAAAGGACAGGTATACTCACTCTGCCCTAAAGGACAGGTATACTCTCTCCCTGCCCTAAAGGACAGGTATACTCACTCTGCCCTAAAGGACAGGTATACTCTCTCCCTGCCCTAAAGGACAGGTATACTCTCTCCCTGCCCTAAAGGACAGGTATACTCTCTCTGCCCTAAAGGACAGGTATACTCTCTCTGCCCTAAAGGACAGGTATACTCTCTCCCTGCCCTAAAGGACAGGTATATTCACTCTGCCCTAAAGGACAGGTATACTCACTCTGCCCTAAAGGACAGGTATACTCTCTCCCTGCCCTAAAGGACAGGTATACTCTCTCTGCCCTAAAGGACAGGTATACTCTCTCCCTGCCCTAAAGGACAGGAATACTCACTACCTGCCCTAAAGGACAGGTATACTCTCTCTGCCCTAACGGACAGGTATACTCACTCTGCCTTAAAGGACAGGTATACTCTCCCTGCCCTAAATGACAGGTATACTAACTCCCTGCCCTAAAAGACAGGTATACTCTCTCCCCCTTTGTTATAACCACAATGAAAAATAAATGATCTCCTAGAAATCATAATTGAACATTCCTGAAGACTGGGCTTTCCACAGATGACAAAAGCCTCCAAGAAAAACAAATGGGAAGGTAAACCATGGAGTCTGCAGGAGAACTGAGATTGGATATGTGCTGGTTTAAGTCTTTTTCTTTAAGTCCCCGTCCCCCGCTCTCTCTTACAAAAGTGACAATCAATCGTGGCTGATTTCATTCACTTCATTGAGTGTGAATGTCAGTCACAATTTAAATGTTGTTGTGTTGTTGTGTTTTTTTTTTTTTTTTTTTTTTTTTTTTAACTGCAGTGCCAGGAGTGTTCCAGGATGGCTTGAGTAAGCCCCCCCCCCCTCCAACCAGAAAAAGAAGAAAAAAAAGTCAAAAATATGTGCTTTTTTTGTTATTGCATAGTCTCAATGCACTTTGCGTTTCCTTTTCTTGTGTTTTTTGTCCTTCTTCTTGCTGGCACATTTGACACAGAACCACTGCTGGTCCTCAGGCGGGGCGGTAAGGATCCCAACACAAGGCCTGGGCAGGGGAGAGAACAGTCCAGTTACAGAGGGTGAAGAGATGGAGACCAAAAGAGGATTAGATTAATCCCATTTTTTCAAACCAGACAAAAACACCTATCGGTGAATAAATGCTTTAAATGCCCCTAAAAGTTGGTTATTATCGGTCAACAGTACAACTATGATCTCATAAATGAATAACATTGAGGATGTGCTGAGTAATCAACCTACAATATTGGTCAGCAGCCGATGTGCTGATTAATCAATAGTCAGCAGATGTGCTGATTAATCAACCTACAAGTCAGCAGCCGATGTGATGATTAATCAACCTACAATAGGTAGCCTATTAGTCAGCAGTCAATGGTTTGAACATTCCTGTTTCTTCTACCAATAAAATCACAACCTGTTCTATGGATTTAAAAGAATGTTCAATGGCATTGTACAATACATTTTTGTTTCTCTCCTAAAGTTGCCTTTAAACTACAAACACTATTGAACAGTCACGTTGACATTCAACAGTGCTTCTAGACCAGGGGTCAGCAACCTTTTTGACATGGAGTGCCTGTTTGAAATATAGTTGTAACTAGTGTGCCTCAACAATATTCCATGCATCGTAATATTTTTTCTCTCATAATCAGGTCTTTTTAATGATAATTTTTACATTATTACATCATTATTGTTATTGTTATTATTAACAATATTATTATGATGGTTGTATCAACCCTAAATCTGAGTTGGGGGGGGGAATGCAATGCAGACAAACAGCTGCATACAGTGCGACCATTTCACTCACATTTGCCCATTCATTTTTGGACACATCACACACCATTGGTGTGTGTACTGTACGTGTGCTGTCATAGCTCCACCTACAGGCCTAATGGAGAACACCAGGATGTGAATGGAGGGTGAATGTGAGGTATATCGTGTAAATAAGTTTTGATTGATCGCAAGACTACACTGTAAAAAAATATATAATAAGTTACCAGAACTTAAAAATATTGAGTTCAGTTACTGTGCATTAAGGTTCAGTTTTCAATCCATAATAAGTTAACAGAAAAATAAGTACACAACCACATTATTTCAACCTAATAAAACTATGTTTATTGTCATTGTTTTAAGAACACAAGTTGACTTGGCAATACTCACATTTTGAGTAAAAAAATGGCTTTTAACATGTGCAATGTTCAATGAAATAGAAAAATAAATAATACAATTTGTTGATTAATCCCACTGGTCACAATGGTGACCGTAATAATGTTTTTGTTATAAGGCTCTGCAAATGTTACTGAATGATTTAGCAATGTATTTCCAGCTAAATTGAAATAATAAACAAATAAAGGGTCTCAATTAAATATGTGGTAGTAAAAAGAACCTGTGGGAGGATTTCAACAAGATAAATGCGACAACAGTGCAAAATATTTCACTATAATATTTCAAAGCAAAAAAAAAAAATATATATATATATATCATTTTCATTTTTTTTATGCTGCCCCCTGTGCCTATGCAAATGCAGGCACGCGTGCCTAGGGTTGCCTACCCCTGTTCTAGACCATAGCTGTCAACATTGGCAGGAGACAAAACGTGTACATTTTAGCCCCGCCCCTTTCCCCGGCCCCTCCCACCCGGCCCCGCCCCCTCCCAATGGAGCTGCCTCGTCGCTGCTATCTGCTGGTCAAAACCTGTATGTACCCAGCCATTCGTTGCAGGGTAAACTTTTCCTACTTTAAGTGTAAATACTATGTAAATGATGGTTTTGTTGAACATTTGTATTTCACAGGAGAGAAACTGTATTCAAAGAAAGCTATTAAAATAGTATTTGAATCTAAATATACTTTCTTTGTGTTGATTTTACATTAATTCCATGATTTTACTCAAGTAAATATCTGTTACAAGCATCGGTTTTATGTAGAAAAATGCTGTTTTTAATCTAGATTAATCTAGATTGATTACAGAAAATTGTGAGATTGATTAGTTAATTTTTTTTTATCTATTGGCGGCGCTGGTGTATATATTATATATATATGTGTATGTGTATATATGTAATGTGTGTATATATGTCAGAGAATCAGCCCCTTGCGTCCTTAGTGTATAGCATATGACATGGTGTATGTTTGTTCATTGATGTGACAGTGTCTGGCAACATACTGTTTGTGTTATTTTTCTTTATTTTTTCTTTGTGTTTGTGATTTGTCTTGATGTGTGTTTGTGAAACTATAAAAGCTGAAAATAAAATATTATAAAGTGTAAATGCTATAAACATACAGTAAATTACATTTTATCAAAATATTAACCATTAAACAAAGGTTGTAATCTGTAAATGTATTTGATTTGACTGTAAATGTTATGAATTGAAAATGGGGGAAGTCCTTCTCTGGTCTGCATCCCCTTAACAATTGTGTATTGCGCAATACTGTATTGTACCCATTCTGCAATCTGTTAAATTTAGCAATTAATCAATGTATTACCATAGTGCCTTTATACCTTCATCACTGTAGGCTACATATTAATACTACAACTCGTTAAAGCTATAAAAAATACCTATGGTCATTAATTTAGCAGTGGGAATATCATTTTTGGAACAGTGCTACAGAGAAATGTGAGATAGAAAAAAAGCCAATGCGATTTTGTGTTTTTCCTCAATATCTCTGCAATGCCTGCGAGTTACCAGTAACTGTATTTGTCATACCATGACAATTCATGACAACTTTTAAAACGGATCAAATTTTATATTTATAAATCGCATTCAGGAAATTGGGCGTCAGAGTGAAGGCATGCTCTCCGTGGAGGAATGGGAGGAGGGGACGCGTGAACCTTACAGGGGAGGCGCAGAGCAAACGGCTGTTCACCAAGACATTTACACATTCCTGCATCACATACAGTAACTTTGTATTGTTTTATCCACAGAAGATTAGCAAACCCTTTGTTCCAGAGACAAAAGCCACAGAGTGGGCAATCAAGAGACACTGGCTAAGTTGATTTGACACCCTCTGTGCATCAGTCTCTCCCCTGAGCTCTGAGCAAATCCGCTCGCTGTTCTTTCTTCTTCGGGTCGCAACCGTCTCCCGGTCTGACTTCCTGTGATAACGTTCTAATCTACACTGCTGCCACCTGTCGTCACGGAGGGGAATTGCAGCCATTTTGTAAAAATTAATAAGTACAAAATACGTGCCACTACGTGAACCGTGAACAGGGCGTGAGGAGGGTTGAAAAAACAGGAGAATCCCGGAAAAAACGGTACCCTGATCAGGTGTTCCCAGTGTGATGTGTAATGTCTGGTTGTAGTTCCCTGTCCTGGTCTTGTAGTTCCCTGCCGTTTCCCTCCCAGGTGTATCCATCTGTAATCAACCCAGGTGTTTCTTGTCTCGTCATTCCCTTGTGTATAACTGTTCTGTTCCTCCCTGCATGTGTCGCTGATCCTGTTTGTACAGTCCTGTGTTTTGTTTGTCGTTATTTTAGGTTATTCCTTTTGGTTACAAAACCCATGGTAAATATAATTTAAAAAAAAAGTTTGTTACTTTGGCTACCGTTTCCTAATTATGTTACATTGATAAGACGACGAGCACTCCTTCAGTCAATGGTAACTTAATAAAGTTAAATGGCAACAGCGTTTTAGCTGGCATTTTTGTTTTCCTAGCGGCAAAGCTCCAAGGGTGTTTTCGTTGTCAAAAGTCCCTTGGAACGGTGCCATGTAACCTTGCGCGAGTCGTTGCCATAGTCGGGCGCGAGTGCATACCCTAGACACCAACGTCAACAACGTCCATTAGACTAGGGGTGGGACGATACATCGATCGATATATCGATCTATTATCAATTATCAAATAGGATCGATGCAACGTAAAAAGATCGATTCATATTGTGATACTCTTATTTTGAAAATCCCCTCGTGAGCATATCCGCGCGGCTGCAACAACAGTAGCTCAGCGCTCAGCATTGCTTCAGAGTCCGCCTATTTTGCCCGAAATAAGTGCCTGTTGTTTTTTCCCCCACAAGGGGTCAAATGCATCTAACATTCTTACCATCCTCGCCATTCCTTTATGCCCACGTCGCGTTAAATACTGAAATTAACGTTGCGTTAGCGTGAGCTAACTAAGCTAAGCTGATAGAGCGATAGAGAAAACAGCAGAGGTCCACTAGGGACTGGGAAGGAGGGGGGGTTACTGCATTCTCGAGATAGCCCCACTAACAGGATCTGGCCGGTACTGCACCTTCTGACTCCCAATATGCCTTTTCCAGCCAAAATACAGCGCTGTGATAGGATATTAATATCGAGAAAAAAAGAAAAACGAACCAAAAACAGTGAACAGGAGGTCTATTTGTATTAAAAACAACAGATTGTTTTTCATTTAAATGTCTGGAAGAGATCAAAAATAAAAATGTCAAATGATATTTCCATTGCCTTTTTTTGTTGTTGATTTAAATGTTACCGATTGTGTTAAATGGGCATATAATATCGTCTCATATCGATCGCAGGCAACTGAATCGAATCGTATCGTGGCAGACTTTGTGATATCGGAAAATATCGTATCGTTGTCCAAAGAATCAATATCGTATCGTGATGAAACTGGTGATTCCCACCCCTACACTAGACACTGACTGTTCCATAGCATACACCTTCAGTTGACCATGACAAATCATCTCTTACCTTGACGTTTAAAAAGCCTCCATAATATTTTTTTTATGATGCCAGCTTGTGAGAATTCGTTGTAGCCAGCCAGCTAGCGTTGATGCTATTCAATGCTATCAACATTAGCTAACCAACTAAATACAATGGTATCATGAGGTAACGTTAAATACAGATGACTTTTGATTACCAACGATAGCTAGCAAGCTAACTAAATAGCTTTGTTTGTCTGGACTATCATACTAGCTAACATACCAAACTAACGTTAATGCCATTCAGAATTTATTAACATAGCTGCAACACCCAGTAACGTTAATACAATTACATGCATCATTGTTTACAATGCACGGGTGGGGATAGTCGAAAGGACTAGACACGGACAAGTTAAACATCAATCAATTAATTTAATACAACAGGTAGTTCGTGCCTACGACCGCATTATATATATTATTATATACGGCTTTAACACACTCTCTCTCTCCTGCCGATTAAAATCAGAAGCTCTTCCTCCTCATCGATTGCCTGTAGCTGCATTTGCGTTAGCTCAAAAGCACAGAACCGGACGACACAAGTTGTTCCGCTAGCGAAAACAACGATAACACTTCCGGTCGTTTTGTACTCCAATGTAACGTCTAGCAGCAGTATCACCTCGTCGTCTGTCCAAGTAAATTGATCTTTTGTATTTTTTGCCATAGCTAGAAATCTTGTTGTTGATTACTTCTTGTTGTTCTGAACAGAGACTTGCGGACTCGTGTGTGCGCTCTGTGTTTTCTAACCCTGAGCTTGCGCTTTTGTGCATGCGATGAAACACCTCCCACGCATGCTCAGTGTTGAATTCAGTGTTGAGATCCGTTTGCCGTCTGACCACGCCAGCTTCTGACAACGAGAGAGAGTTCAGGAGACAACGCGTTGTCTAACCTGACTGTGACAACGCAACGTTGTGAAAAGTGAAAATGCAACGTTCCTGTTTTTCCCTCATGTAACCGCAGCCTGAACACTCAAGCAATAGACCAGTCACGTCATCATGATGAACCCTGGTGCAATTCTTCCCACCTATAGCAAAAATGAATGGTCTTTTCCTTTCCTGTTTACCAGTAATTATGTCCTTGATACTGCATGTGGGGTTAATGGGAAAATTGTGTTTCACCAAAGGATTTTATGTTTTGTTAACGTTCCAATTCTTAACCTCTATATTTTCTGAAAATCTGCCTAAAATATATACCTAGGTAAATGGAATATTGCTCCACTTCTACAAGGTCCATTTGCATATTCTTGGTATCTAGTGTCTATTACTAGGCTTGCTTAAATTGTGATGAAACAAAGGAGAATATGAATTATGATTTTTCTTTGCATCTTTGACAGTGAATAACACCATGCTAATAATGACCAAACATTAAAAACTGCCACTGATCTCGTTCAGTACCTTCTTGAGATCATGTGTACAAAAAATCGAAAGAAATTAATAAAGGGAAGATGATTAAACAGAAGGTTCTGTAGATACAGTACTGAATTCTCCCATCCGGACCAATGCAATTTGAAATATTATTATAGAATATAGAATAGGAGGCTTATAAATTACCTTATTATAGCCAATTCGCACATTTATATACATTATCTTTCAAATGCCAGAGTTCAATTTGGATTTAGTATCACCAGGCGTGCATAAGAACAGATAATGAAATCTACTGTAATCTACTGTACTTTTTTATTTCCCCCACAGTGCAACCGTTTTGAAACTAATTTCAGATCCAATTGTTCCTACATGTTAACAATAGGGAAGAGAAACTTGAAAGCCTTTCAATATTTGTCAAAAACGTTACCCTTTGTGGCTTATTATCCCGAATAATAACAGTTATTGAAATAATTCATACAGAACTCTGAACCTTGAACCCCATAGAATCTTCCAAGAAGTGTAGTTTTAAAAACTTTCAACGCAGAACCATATCTGTGGAACTCTGCTACAAAATGGCAGCAAAAAGACTACAATTACCATGGTTCAAAATATCCAAAATGGTCACCCTTGCGGATAGAATTGACCAAATCGAAAAGTTAAATCTATCTAATGACACTTTTAACCTATTGCTAAACTAACGTATTGATGATAACATACATTCTACATGCTGTTGTGACATGTTTATGATGTTAATACTTGAATACGTATGAAATTTAAATCGCTACTTCAAAATAAAAGAGCGACGTCTATAGCAGCGGAAATACGTTTATTTTGTACATTATCTAACGTTACAACTAACCTAAACTAACTTTAGGTTAGTTGTAACGTTAGATAATGTACAAAATAAACGTATTTCCGCTGCTATAGACGTCGCTCTTTTATTTTGAAACCCCCCCTGACCGGAAGTTATTGCCCTCGTTATTTGCATTAGTGTCCGCCCGGTTCTGTGTTTGTTGGTTAGCTCCGTTAGCTAGCAGCATATCAAGATCAGCCATGGGAATACTGTTTTCTAAATTAGGGAGGCTTTTAATCGTCAAGGTAAGAGGATTTTAAGTCATGGTATCCATAAACTTCAATCAGTTCGGATCCTTTGAATAAAATGAGAATGTAAACAAACACGGTGTCACGTTGAAATCACTGACTGCGCCCCAAGAGGAGTGGTTCGGCAATAAATAGTTCAGAGTATATTTGCTTAGAAAACGTAATTGTCGAATTCAATTATTTTTAATTTCTCCACGTGGTAAATACACAGGTCACAACATGTTTACAGGAACGTTTTGGAGTTGTATTTGGAGCGTATTTCGTGACTGTAGGGAACTCAGGGTACAAGACTGACCCACTTCCAGTGATGAAGCTAAGCTACGCTAACGGAGCGGCTGTTCCCTAAGCCTAATGCACGCACAGAGAAGAAAAAAGTATGTATCTTCTTGTCTAACTCCAGGGTAGATGGAAAATAAGCTAATTTCCCAAAATGTTGGAGTTTTCCTTTAACTCATTCAGGGCCAACAGCGCCCTCTGCTGATGGCCCTTCGGTGCCAACGCTTTAGCCAATGGAGAATAGGACTAATTTGCGAGTGCATAATAAAACATATCAAATATAATAGTAATAGATCTAAATAACACAGTGATCGTCAATGAGTTGCTTCCAGTCAACATGCACGAAACAGATAATTTTTTCATACATACAGGGCACGAAATTAACTTTTTGACTCACCGGCCAGTGGTGGGTAGATGGGACAAATCTACCCGCCAAGCATATTTCTTACCAGCCAAATTAATAATAAATAATTATTATTAAAATATATATATTATATAATCATACTTGTAGTTGTATTATCTGCGAGACATCGCCACCACGCAACAAGTCAAAATGCTCGCTATCTGCAAACAGCTCCACTGTCTGTGTGTATACTTGAGTAGCCTCCAGCTCCAGCAAGGATTCGCCCGCGCTGCAGCTGGGCCCTATACTCTACATTCAGCATGCAAGGATTCTCCGGCGCTGCAGCTGGACCCTATTCAGCATGTCCTCATGCTATGGAAGCCAGGGGCTCGAATACGCATGTTATAAGACATTGATATCAGGAGCTATCTGTAGCTACTGCTAGATAACGTTAAGACAGCGCCTCAGTGAACTATTTAGTTTACTGGGACATTTCGTAGTGACTAGTGAGCTACCTAGCCAACGGAGGTATTATGCACTAAACTATTGCTGGAGCAGCATCCTGTTGATATCAGGAGCTATCAGTAGCTAGCCGGCTGGATAACGTTACACAATGCCTCATGTATTAAACTAAGTGAATAGTTGACTGGGACCGGGTCATTTTGTAACGGTAGCTAACGTTAGCTCACGAAGGTCCCACTGACTAGACTAACGTCACGGTGACTGTCCGAGGCAATAGCCTCCGTTTACATGCAGCATACAGAAACAGGTGCGGGAGGGGTAGGAGTAGCAGTGCGCTGCATGTCTGTGCTGAGACAGCGAGTGAGAACTCCGCTAAGAATTGGATCATAATTTTCGATCGGTTTTCACATGACTATTTGATTGCCCGCCACATGCCCGCCTGTACTGAGCTCTGTTAAGGAAGGACAGGACACACTCACTGAGAAACATTGTTTTATACTGAAACCTAGGGTAAGCCATTTTAAGTTTATTAGTGAATCTTAAAAGTGAGGAATCAGCTGACTTGATTAAAGGGGCGTGTTTAAAACTGCCATTTTGTTTTGTTAAGTGCCCCCATTAAGGGCCAGGTGTTAAGACAGCACTAATTAGTGATAGTGATTTAAAGGCTTGCTGGCTTAGCGTCAGCGAAGCGTCGAGAAACGAAGAGGGACAAAGAGGAGTTTTCCTGGAGTTCTCTGAAGAGGGATCCACCGATCCACCTAGTGCTAAGTACCCCTAGTCCTATCTTTCACTCCACTCTGAAAAATTTCCCTTTCCCTCCCACTTGCTACTTCTCTACTACCTCCCTTCCTCCCTGCCACTCTTGACACCACAATGTGTCTCATACCTATATCCACAATCTGCTCCTCCATAACAGATTCAACCCACCCACGGCAGTTTGCTAGCAACCCGGCTTACAGAATGACCTCCTAGACCCTAATCAGTCTGGCTTCCGGACTGGCCACTCCACAGAAATGGCCCTCATTGCGGTCACAGAGGCACTTCACTTAGCAAAAAGCGAATCTGCAGCCTTCGACACAGTCAACCATCAGATCCTCCTCGCGGCCCTCGCAGGAATGGGAGTGGCTGGCTCTGCGCTGACATGGCTGACATCATACCTCAATGACCGCTCCTACCAAGTGTCATGGAGAGGGACCCTGTCGGCCACCCGCCCCCTGCGGACGGGTGTCCCCCAGGGCTCGGTTCTAGGACCCCTTCTCTTCTCCCTCTACACTAAATCACTGGGTAACATTATCACGTCTCATGGCTTCTCCGATCATTGTTATGCCGACGATACTCAACTCTTCCTCTCCTTCCCTCCCTCAGATATCCACGTCTCTGAGCGGATCTCGGCCTGTCTGTCCGACATCTCCGCCTGGATGACGACCAACCACCTCAAACTGAACCTAAGCCAAACAGAATTGCTTCACTTGCCGGCCAAATCCTCCCCCCTGACAAACCTTTCAATCACAGTCGAGAATGCAGCTGTGACCGTGTCCCCGACCGCCAAGAACCTTGGTGTTGTCCTCGACGACCAGTTGAACTTCTCTGCTCACATCGCAGCGACAACCAGAACCTGCAGATTCCTCCTGAGCAACGTCAGAAGGATCCGCCCCTTCCTGACAAAAGCCACCCAACTCCTCGCCAATCAACAGTCATCCCCCGCCTCGACTACTGCAACGTAGAGCTGCCGCGATTACCGCATTACCGCGGTATCGCTGTTACATCACGGCCACCGCAGAGTAGGCTGAATACCGCATCACCGCTGTTTTTTATAATAATAATAATAAAGTACCCTCCTCTCGTTGGGCTTGCGGCTCTGCAGATATACCCTACTCCTCTATCGAGGTTCCAAGCGACCCTATTGGGTACCAGAAAAGTCACGTGAAACATTGCAGACCACTGATTGGTCAGAAGAGAGACGCGTCACACATTGGGAGCGTCCTGCAGTTTTTTACGTCCTGAATGTCAGCCATTGATCAGAGCTCATCACAATACGGCTAATAACGTTAGCTTTAGCTCCCCGCCGGAGTGGACTACCATCGCTCCTCAGGAGTACTAAACGAGACATAATGATTTTACTGTCTGCAACGAATGTTATAATAAAAGCCCTTCGTTCTATACACTTGTCTGATTGAAAACTTTATTAACAGACCACAGAATGGGACAACTCAGCACGCTCTGAGCAAAGAAAGGAACTGAGATGGTCCGGTAAATACGCTGATGTTATTGAACGTATAACTATATAATGTTAATGCCACAAAACGAATGCCTTTATTATAAAGTAGTAACTTTATAGTAATAATAATAAGAAAGGGTCGGGGGGGTAACCACCCCTGCCCGCGACACCGAGTGAACGGCGCACGACCAGAGGGGAAACTTCGAATCCGTGTTTCACTTTCAATAACTAATGCGTGCTTGCCGAATCCCAAACAATATTCATGTTGCAAAGTCATCCTCTAAAGATAGACATTTAGACTAGAGGCAGGCTATATGCTATAAAGAGTAGACTACTACTAAAAAAAAAATGCATTCAAACTTTTTATTTTTTGTGTGCGTGCGGTAATAACCACGGCGGTAGGAAATATTTTGCAAATTTGTGCGGTAAGGAAAACATCAATACCGCGGCAGCTCTACTGCAACGCACTGCTCGCTGGCCTCCCGGCCACTGCCACTAAGCCTCTTCAACTCATTCAGAACGCAGCAGCCCACATGATCTCAAACCTACCAAAGTCGGCCCATGTCACCCCACTTCTTAGGGACCTGCACTGGCTCCCCATTGCTGCACGAATCCGCTTCAAGGCCCTCGACCTGGCATACCGTGCGGCAAAGGGAACCGCTCCCGCCTACCTCCGGTCAATGGTCTCTAACTACACACCCGCAAGACCCCTACGCTCTGCATCTTCTGGCCGCCTCAGACCTACTCCTATCCAAGCTCCGGGAGGGTCATCAAAGAGAAGTCGCCTATTCTCAGTCCTTGCCCCACAATGGTGGAATGAACTACCCACCCCAGTTAGGACAGCCGAAACCCATCCCGTCTAACCTTACTGTCATGCACTTGTCCTAATAAACTAACCTACACTGTAGCACTCAACACTTTATGAACATTGTTACTCAGCTGATAGAGTTGTGCCCTTCCTGATGACTTGTCGTACAGAACTTGTAAGTCGCTTTGGATAAAAGCGTCAGCTAAATGTAAATGTAGATGGCGGACAGACCTCTCAGTCTCACTCGCCAAATGTAAAATCTGGTCGCCAATGGCGGGTTCCAATTTCGGGCCCTGTCATACATACATTTCCATTTTATACCGTGATGAATATCAATATATTTCTAGGGCGTTCTGTCTCATCTCAATAAACTCCAGCAAATCGAGCTTAAATGTATTTCCTTAGAAAGCGTGCCATTTGTCGCTTGATTTATGAATCGTTTTCAAATAAACGCTCGATTATCGATAGTATGTGTGTCCTTATGCACGAAGAGAAGCGGGGCCTGAAAAATCGCTTCTCCGTACTTTGGTCGGCGTGAACCTCACACACACACGCTCCGATGGCGGAGAAAGGAACATCGGATTACCCCAAGATTCGTAACATAAAGGCCTTACCTCACACCTGATGTCATGCAAAAGGATTAATCCAATTCCTGATCGGCATTCCAAATATCGATCCCGTCCATTGATCCAATGTTATAGTCCAAAACACATAATCCAAGCTGCTCCCAGTCCATGCAATAGTATCCAGCTGCATGCCCGAGAAGTAAAACCTGGACCGGACTTGTTTTTTTTGATGCAGTCCCAGCCAATCCAATCCAATGATGTGCAATACCATTCGGGAGACGATAGGAGGCGGTATTTGCCCTTTTGCTAGCTCAGACCCATTCCCAACGATAACATCAGGTTGGATGGATGAAAATGAATGGATATCGCTAATAAAAGAAATAACGATTAAAACCCGACTATACTCGTGATTGGCACGCAAGCGATGGCGAGTTAACCCGACTATCATCGTGATTGGCACGGAATGGGTTAAGCTAGTGTTGGCTAGCGATATATATTTTTTTTAACTGCAGCTTATTCTAAACCCATTGCCTTATCAGAGAGAGAAATGTATATCAGAAGGCTTTGTTCACGGGACCACAGCTGCATGAATGACAGACGAAGCTAGGAGAGATCTATTAATAGTCCATTCATTTTCCTAGAGCTGCAGCAAAGACTGGAAACTTGGGAGCAGCTGGAATATATGTCACCCCTGAAAGGTCTATTGGGGGTTGAGTGCCTTGATCAAGGGAACTTCAATGGTGGGTGGTGAGGGACATAAATCTTAGAAAGCAGATGTTTTTATAAACCAATCGGTATTGATTGGCTAAGACCTTTCATATTGATAGTTGGTATTGGCTAAGACCTTTCATAGCGGTAGTTGGTATAGGCTAAGACCTTTCATATCAGTAGTTATTCGCTAAGACCTTTCATATCGGTAGTTGGTATTGGCTAAGACCTTTCATAGCGGTAGTTGTATTGGCTAAGACCTTTCATATCAGTAGTTGGTATAGGCTAAGACCTTTCATAGCGGTAGTTGGTATAGGCTAAGACCTTTCATATCAGTAGTTGGTATTCGCTAAGACCTTTCATATCGGTAGTTGGTATTGGCTAAGACCTTTCATAGCGGTAGTTGTATTGGCTAAGACCTTTCATATCAGTAGTTGGTATTGGCTAAGACCTTTCACATCAGTAGTTGGTATTGGCTAAGACCTTTCATATCAGTAGTTGATATTGGCTAAACCAGGGGTCGGCAACCTGCGGCTCCGGAGCCGCATGCAGCTCTTTAGCCAATCAGCTGCGGCTCCCTGGCCCAAAAAAAATATATATATATTTGTTTTGTTCTCTTATTTTGGAGATCTATGTCATACTGTGACACTGAAATGAAAAAATATTTCATCAACTAAAATATTTAGTCAACAAAAATATTTCATCAACAAAAATATACGCGCCTCTCCCTGCCGTCTGCAAGTGGCTAATCTTGAGTTTCCGACCCCACAGTAAGCTAACCATGGATAAATCCAAAAAAAGGAAAGTCTGAGGAAAATAGAGGGTTTAATTCAGCGTGGACAGATTAATTTGCTTTCACGACTAACGATGCAGGCTTACCTGTATGCCTGATATGTGGTGCGAAATTTGCGAACAACAAAAAATTTACTTTTTTTTTTATAGATTTTCCACAAATAAGGGAAGGACTCAAATAGAGCTGCATAGTTCTGTGTTTTATTTCAAAGTAGGTCTACAGATGCCAGTGTTTTTTCTCCTTTTCTGTGTTTTATTTCAAAGTAGGTCTACACATGGTAGTCTTTTTTCAAAGTGGACTACTTTTTATTTTATAAATGTTCCACAAATAAGGGTAGGACTCAAATATACCTGAATAGTTCAGAGTTTTATTTCAAAGTCGGTCTACAGACACCAGTGTTTTGTCTCCTCTTCTGTGTTTTATTTAAAAATAGGTCTACACCAGACCTGGGCATTGTACGGCCCGCGGGATGATTCTGACCGGCCCGCGAAAGATTACATGATAATGTTTTTTTTATATTAATTTTTTTTTATTTTTATTTTTAACTTTTTTATTTTCATGTCAACGTTCACACGCACAATATACGCTTACCTAGGATTTGACTTGATTCAACAACAAAGCAGTCGGGGCAAGCCGAAAACGGTCGAAAGTGTGGTTATTTGAAGTTTGGATTTATTTTTTCACAACCGAGGCAGGTAGATTAAATTTTTAGAGACTAAAGTACAGAAAAAAGGTACCGTTGGGTACCGGTATCGATTCACAGGTACCGGTACCGTATCGGTTCAAATGTGAACGGTACCCATCCCTACTGAACACACAACTGCAGGGCAAGGGCATTTTTGCTCATGAAATGCATAGCCATGTGAAAGCCTTCATGACAAAGTTGCAATTCATTTCAAGGCAACTAGGCAGCAACAATCTCAAACACATGAAAACCCTGAAAGAAGTCAAACCATCAGCTGATCACCGGCACAGGTACTCATCCATGTTGGGAGCACTGCATGATGAATTTTCAAGGCGTTTAAGATTTCAAAAAGGCTGAGGATGAAATGCAGCTGGTTTGCTCTCCCTTTACCTGCAGTGTTGATAGTGCACCCACTGATGTTCAGCTTGAACTCATTGACCTGCAGTCTGATTCACTACTGAAAGAGCACTTTAAGTCAGCATCACTGCTAGAGTTCTACTCTGCTCTCAAGGAGGAGAACTTTCCAAACATGAGGAGACATGCTCAGAAGATGTTGGTTCTCTTTGGATCCACCTATATGTGAACAGACACTCTCAGTCATGACTAGGGATGGGTACCGAATTCGGTACTTTTGAGGTACCGAACCGAAACACGTCGGTACTACCGAGTATCGAATCAAGTGAGAAACCAAAAAAAAAACAAAAAAAAATAAAATAAAAACATTTATATTAATTTTTTTTAATTTTTTTTTTAACTTTTTTCTTTTCATGTCAACGTTCACACGCACAATATATGCTTACCTAGGATTTGACTTGATTCAACAACAAAGCAGTCGGAGCAATGACAAGCCGAAAACTGTCGAAATTGTAGTTATTTGAAGTTTGGATTATTTTTTTACGACTGAGGTAGGTAAATTAAATTTCTTGAGACTAAAGTACCGAAAAAAGGTACCGTTGGGTACCGGTATCGATTCACAGGTACCGGTACCGGTTCAAATGTGAAAGGTACCCATCCCTAGTCATGACGTTTACCAAGTCCAGGTACAGATCCTCTCTCACTGATGAACATCTGGCAGCTGTGCTTCGCATCTCCACCTCAGACATGCAACCTGACTTTGATGGACTTGTTAAAGCTCAACAGACTGGATTTATCACACTGAATGAAAAAAAAAAAAGAGCTGAAGAACACTAAAATGTGGAAATATAACAAGTGAAATGGGACACTTGATATTTTTTTTCTTTTTTTGCACAGTTCTGAAAACATTAAATGTTTAATATAGGCATGTAGAGTAAAAAAGGCTACTGGGACACTTTTCATGTGTTGTTTATTTTGGCTATAAGATGATGTGATGTCTTTAGAAAGCTAAGAAAATCCTTGTTTCAATAGTATATGCAACTCAAAATAATAACTTTATTTGTATAGCACTTTTTCATACATGCCCTTTGTTATTAATGTTTCACATTTTGTTTATCATTTTGGAAATAAATTCTATTTGAATAAATGATATTTTTGAAAGCTAACCTCACCTTTTAATTGCCAAATAATAACATACACTCTTACCAGGGGTCAAAACAATGCCATTTACTGCTTTTTATATAGAAATAAAATGTATATTATGCATAATTGAGTTTGGAATTTTGGCCCGGCCCTCCAACATATTTTCAGTTGCTCATTCGGCCCCCCGGGAAAAATAATTGCCCACCCCTGGTCTACACAGTCAGTATTTTTTCTCCTCTTCATAAGAGTTTGAGGTTTTCCTTTGTTATAACAGGTAAAACAGCAATAAAAAGTCAAAACTAGGGATGTCCGATATTATCGGCCGATATTGGCATTAAAATGTGATATCAGAAAATATCGGTTTAAAAAAATATATATATATATTTTTTTTACATTTCTATAACCTTTATTTACCCAGGCAAGCAAGTAAGAACAAATTCAGATTTAATTTATTGTCAAAAGTATGCATAATAGCCAGTTTTTTGGGGGGGGAAACCCTGCATATATCGGTATCGGTTGATATCGGTATCGGAAATTAAGAGTTGGACAATATCGGTATATCGGTATCGGTAAAAAAGCCAATATCGAGCATCCCTAGTCAAAACCTTTCTTTTTGTTGCTTTATAATTCCATTAATGCAACAAACTGTGTGCTATAAGTATAAAGTATAATAAATCGCAAATTACTTTGGGTATGCAATTGTCAGGCGTTTTATGCTAAATGTGGGGTATGCTTGGGGATATATAAAACGTTATACAATGTGTTATCTTCATTTTAAGGGTAAATAGGTTGTGCGGCTCCCTGAGCATTTTATTTTGTGGGAGGGGGGAAAAGTGGCTCTTTTGATAGTAAAGGTTGCTGACCCCTGGGCTAAGCCAATCAATGCCAACTACGATATGAAAGGTCTTAGCCAATACCAACTACTGATATGAAAGGTCTTAGCCAATCAATACCAACTACGATATGAAAGGTCTTAGCCAATACCAACTACTGATATGAAAGGTCTTAGCCAATCAATACCAACTACGATATGAAAGGTCTTAGCCAATCAATACCAACTACCGATATGAAAGGTCTAAGACCTTTCATATCAGTGCGTGCATCAAGAAACAACATAATTACCCAGTGAATCAGTGCAAGAGGAAAGAAACCGCCCATACAAACTACACAGGACGAACAGATATAGAGTTCTTACCAATGGTACCAATCATCACAGTCGTCACACCCTATCATGGGACTGCCGTCATCAGGCTTGTTGCATCCGGGACAGAACCAGACCTGCTTTCCATACGCATCTCGGATCTTGTGTAAATGATAACAAACAAAAAGGTATATCAGCAACGTGGATTAATAGTATGTTCAAATGTAACGCAAAACAGAAATCTAGAGGTGGTGCGAGTGCATACGCGGGCAATGGAAAGATGCGAGTGGAGGCAAACGGATGCAGATTCGAATGGCGGTGATGAAGCAAAATATAGGTATAGACGGTTTCAAAGTGACAACAATAAGGAAATACATTTGGGTCCAAACTTGTTCCCTAGCAACAAAATTTCAGTGAAACAGTCTATATCTTAACAATGAATATGAAATAGACTATAAACGCTCTGTAGCCTATACATATTGAACAGGTTACATTTAGAAATGGTCCTGTTTTTGTAAATATCAACAATGCTACTGTTGAAACCAAATGCACTAGCATTGTCGTTACCTCAGTTTTGCTAGTGTCCAACTGCCAAACTAATGCGAAGCAATATTTCTCTCAGCGTTGTGTCTGAACGTATTGTGAGATCCAGATGGTTTAGGACTCACCACATAGGCGCTGACCGTCTCAGTCACCACGCTGCGCACAGGCGTTCTGAGAGAGCATCCGGCAGAGAAGAGCGAGGGCGGGGGCAACATCGGTGGAGGTGGAGCGGGCGGGGGGATCGGTGAGGGAGGCGGAGGCAAGGTGGGCACGACTGGGGCGAGTATCGGGGGTGTCCGGGGGCGGTTCCCAGGTCCAGATTTGGGAGCAGGTGTCTTGGGCGCTGGAGTTTTGGGCACTGGAGTTTTGGGTTCTGCGTTCGGGACCACCTTACTGATGACACTGGTCAGGATGGACAGACAAATTACAAAAAAAGTCTATGTCACTGGCAGTGATATGAGCAGGAGTGGCTATATAGCAATATATAATGCAAAAACACTATGCTGCTGCTGTTATTTTTCAGCCATCAGTGTGATTTATTTTACATATTGAAACATGATACAGAATTTTGTAAAATTAAAATAAAATAATAAAGCAAATAAGTCAAATTTGTCACAATATGATTTCTGGAAATATCTTAATTGAAAAGTACATTTTCAGTTTGATACTGTATCATACATGAATTTACTATTCTGGCCAATATCATGACTATCATTGGATTATTTAAATTATTCATGTTGTTATTATTATTCATAAGAAGACATTATATATCTATCTATCTATACCAACATTTCTTTCCTTGTGATTATTGTGATAATGGTTGTTTTTTCATATCGCCCACCCCTAACGCAACCTAACACTTACATTTTGTCCTGGCCAGCACCCACTCTGAGGGTCAGTCGGGGGATGACTGGGGATTGGACAGCAGCTGGGGTGTCCGCCTTCACCTGGGGCCATAGGAGGGACAGGGAACAACTCATTAATAACATGGCCTGGGTCATGCAAATTAGGGATGCACCAATTAGGCTTGGGCGGTATGACGGTATTAAGGTATACTGGGGTATTTAGAAATACCGACGGTATTGATTTTCAATACCGTCAAAATCAGAGTTTGGTTTAAGTTTCTATTTCCACTGAAACGGAGTTTATACAGGGACGGCATTGGGTTTCGGTTTCCATTAGTGAAACGGAGTTAACTTTCGAGTTGGTTGAAGTGCGTGCACACACACACACAGCACGGCCAGCAGAGGGCAGGGGAGGCGGCCCGTATTTCCCCGCACAGAGCTGAGCTGAGTGAGCAGATGTGCGTCACACTAACCTACCTGTATGCATTTCCTCTAACTCTGAGCAGCTGCTAAAGCTTAAGCAATAATAATATTAATAATATGATGTTATTGAACGATGAAGCGTCGAAGTTAACCACCGTCACTCCAGCCCACGATGAGCTCCCTGACCACAGAAGAGCTAAACTTGCACACACTGTCGCATTTGGACAATTAAAGGACTGCAGTCTGTTTGGATTTAAGCAAAACCCTCGCGCCATGAGTCAACTCGCCACCAGTGACTTCATCCAGCACAACGAGACTACGAGAGACGGAGGCACTTCTTTGGGAATGTAATATAAAACGGGGTGAGTGAGTGTTGACATTTTTTAATCCTAATGCAACTGGCTCACGTTGATACATGGTGCCGGGCTGCCGGCCGGGCTAACTAGCTACTGTTAGCTCACATCGATACCTGGATGGTGCCGGCAGGCGGCAGTGTCTACCTTCTGTGAGATTTGTTTACCTCGAGGTTGAAGAAAGTGCACTTTCAGGTTGAAAGAACGGCCCTAATCTCAACGTGTTTCAATATAAGCAAGCGTTATGTATGGTGATAATAACGAGTATATTGTTAGCTGCGCCCCCCCGCTGATGATAATGAATGAAAGTCATACCGTCACATACCGTGCACCGGGGTATTAGGTCATGAAGGTATAACGGTGTGAAAAAAAGCATACCGCCCAGGCCTAGCACCAATACCAATACGCAACAGCTTGTTTCAACTGCTGCCTTCCGGGAGGCTTTACCACAGCCTCAGAGCCAGGTCCAGCAGGCTCAAGGACTCGTACTATCACCAAGCCATCAGGCTCATGAATACTATTCAGTAATTCAGATTTTAACGATTGTATCTAGTATTTTAACGTTGATTTTATTCTACTGTTGCACTTTTATATCAATCACACACAGCACTGTCACTTTCTCTTACATCACTATTATGCTAGTTTTTATTCTGTTCTTGTGTATTGTATTGTTTTATTGTGTATTTTATTGCTATGCTTTAGGTCGAGGGGGCAAGACCCAATCATTTTGCTCTTTTTTGTATGTGAATATGAAGCTGGATTTGAATTTGAATACTGGAAATTAGGCCAACACCAGGCTAATAGAGGGTGTCGGTATCAAAAACATTTGCCCAATATGAAAATGTTGTACAAAGAGCCGTGTGCAACATGTCAGAAGTCAAAGCAATGCAACTTCATTTTCTGCACATACAGTAGTAGTCTCCAGTTCCTCACTAATGTAGTGACTTTTCAATTGCAAATGTTTCAAGGACAAAACTCACCCCAGTCCTTAACCAGCTATACGTGTGTTAATTACAACAGGACAGCTGTTTCAATTGCAAATTACTGGAAGCACCATTAGTGTCTCTACACAATGTGCTAGGAACTGGAGACTACTCTGTAGACTAAAACCTCTACAGGTTTTTCTTTTTACCACAATAATTTTTGTCCAAATAACCCAAAATAATGGTCTATGTCTATATGGTTAAGTAGAAGCAATGGATCAGTACATCGGTACTCTGCATCGACCAAAATACATTGCATTTAGGACTCAGAATTGGTCACCGCAATGAAAAGGTGGTACCAGTGCAATCCTACCACAGATACGCAAAAGACAAGTTACCTTCTCCAGTCGAATCCTCTCTTTCTCTTTCTCCTTCTCCTTCTCTCGCTTTTCCTTTTCCCTCTCTTTCTCTTTCCTCTTCTCCTCTTTCTCCCTCTCTTTCTCCTTGGCCTTCTCTCGCTCCTTTTCCTTCTCCTTTTCCTTCTTCTTCTTCTTCTCCTTCTTGTCCTTCTTCTTGTCCTTCTCCTTGCTCTTCACGTCTTTGTCCTGGAGGATGGGGGGCATGGATGGAAGCATGGATGGAAGCATGGGAACACGCAGGCAGGCGGGGGGGCTGAACAGCGGCGGGATGTCGCCCAGGCCTAAGAGCTTCTGCCGATCGTCCTTACCCTTGTCTTTGCTCTTGTCCCGCTTGTCTTTGTCCTTCTTGCTCTTCTCCTTATCCTTCTTCTTTTCTTTGTGTTTATCCTTCTCCTTCCGGGAACCGTCTCCATCTCTGGACTTGATCTTCAGCGAGCCTTCAGGATGGAAGAGCTCGTCGTCCTTACTGCCTAAGTTCTTCCAGGGCATCTTGCTGTCCTTGGAAAAGTCCTTGTTCTTATCCCTGTTCTTATCCTTATTCTTCTCTTTCAGTTTGCCCTTCTCCTTGTCTTTTGGCTTGTCTTTCTCCTTCTTCTTCATTTTCGTTTTCAGCTCCTTCTTTAGTTTCTTCTTGATGTCTACCGTGGACACCGTCTTGTTCTTCTCCTCGAAGGCCTTGAGGAGGGGTTCAGGGGTGGGGGGCGATGCCGATCCAGATGACATGTAATCTCCTCGGTTTTGAGGGGTGCCCGACGTGCCCCCCTGGTTTACCTTACGGATCACCTCGTTGATGGAGTCGTCCATCGTCCAGCTGCCCGGCCCTGCATTGAGGTGGAGCGGCGTTGGCGTGTCTTTAACAGAACTGTTGGCTCCGAGCATGACTTTGGGCATAGACGGCTCCATGATGGTGAGGCGCCTGGGGCTGGAGAACCCGTCACTCTCCGACTCAGAGCCTGAGGAGAAGGCGAACGGGTCAGGCTCCCGTTCAGCACACGCTCTGGCAATCACAGCATCAATGGAGTCATCAATGGCAGAGTCATCAGGTTCTATTTTCCTGAAGTGGGCCTCGGCTAACTCCCTGTCATCCATACTGTGACGCATATGGATGTTCTCCTTGCCCATCCTCTCGCTCAATGCCGACAGGGGCAGTCTATGCAAACCATCCGACTTGCCCTGGGGGTGTATAGATGGCACTTTGGCAGAGACAATCTTAGGGCTCTTGGGGCTCTTAGGACTCTTGGTCCTGCCTGGGGATTTTTTCCTCTCCTTAGATGATTTTGGAGAGCGGATGGGGCTGCCACCCATAGGCCCAGCGTTGACCCCTTTAGGGGACTTAGTCCGTGGTCTACCAGGGGAGGAAACCTTAGGCTTTCGTCCCGGTGTGCTGTGGGACTTATGCTCAGAATGTCTAGGTAATACCGGCTGAGGTCTGAAGGAGGATGGGGTGCCAGAGGGCGTTTCAGGGGACAGAGAGCCAAGGCTATCATGAGATGGTAGCATGCCTGGGGGAACGCGTTGCGGGTTGAGGGAGCTTAGGGGTTCTCTGGGCTCGACCCCCCATTCCGGGCTGAGGCCGGAGTGCATGCGTGGCCTCTTGGCGGTGGGCATCATGCCCAGAGCTGCGTCAGGGCTGTCCAGGTGCCTCTTCAACGGGTGGTTCTCATCATTGACTGCCTCGTCCTCCTCCAAGTCCTCATCTTCATCATCCAGTGGCACCTGCATAGCTTCAGCTGAGGTGCCCATGTCAGCATGGACCTCTTCCTCCTCCTCTTCTACAGAAGGGATGGAGAGAGAATAGAGTTCATCCCTTTATTCAATTGATCTACCAGACATTTGATACTTTGATTTTTGACTACTAGATGAATAAAAAATCAGTGTTAGTATGAGAAAAGGGGCCCCTAAAAGGTATGTGTAGTATACTATGTGTTATTCCAGCAGAGGATGCAGAAAAACATGCCACGATCTCTGGGATGACATAGAATACAAAAGGAGTGTACTGGGGGCATGTAAATTGATTGGATTATAATTATCCCTCAGAATCTAACAAGCTAACTATCTGTCATTCAAAGGAGGAGATTGTTACAACTTGTGCCAAGCTGAAAGTGAAACTAATATTAACAATGCAAGAGCAAAGAAAATGACGAAACTTTACTTCGCAAATGTTCTGTGGGGTAGGAAATGTATTCAGCTTGTGGATTATGGAACAACAATAGAAACTGTCTTTTTCAGTGAAAATGAGAATGTAAATGTAACCCAGGGTCCAGATTCATAACTAGCATAGGAACATAAATAGTTAATGTTAGTAGGTAAGAACTTTCTAGAAAGTAAAACATTCTAGGACCAGACTCCCCAGAACCCCATAGGATTGTGATAATGTAGTCCTGGGATAATATGCACAGGGACGTGCATTAGGATAGAAGGGGAGAATGTAACCCAGGGTTCAGATTCATTATCATAGGAACATAAATAGTTCCTGTTTATCTGTGAGCTACCACTTCCTGTTTTACCATGAGGTCCCACTTCCTGTATATAGAACGTAAAACAGTCTAGAACCAGTGTATGATGTCATGATAGAAGGTTCTGGAACCTTTGTGATGTCATCCTATGATGTCATATAGAACGTTCCGGAACATCTTGGTTTCCTATAAAAACAGCTAGCTCTCCAACAGCCAGCTCTCTTTCCGCCTCGACCTCCGAACCAGCAACATCGACCAGACAGACCGGACTAACCAACCGACTGAAAGCAGCAAGTCTCAACCAGCATCCTGGAGCAGTTCAGACCACCCATCACCAAGCGTGCTCAGCTGGATAGATACCCGATGGCGAGCCAACCCCGGAACATTTGATATACCTCCAGACTAATGCCAGCCTGAGGTGAATGCTACACCAACAGTCCGGTAGGATTGAACTGAACGAGACTACAAGGACTTCCAAGGGAGTCGATCCCGTTCATCTTGTGTTATTTTGATATTGTATTTTGTATTTTGTATTTGATTTAACTTGATATATGGATACAGATATTCTCCTATAAGAATTAGAGGGTAAATGCTACCACTGTATGTTATAATAGAACCTTCTAGAACATAGAACCTTCTAGACCGTTTGTGGTGATGTCATAATAGAACCTTCTAGATGACATCTCGATTATAGCTGACTCACTTCCTGTAAAGAAAAAGGGTTTAAAGGGCCAATTCACCTAATAAGGTATTTGCATTCCCTGATAAACTACTAGAGTTACCGATGATAACCTCAGAGACGTCTGAACGAACCCCAATGTGTTGATCCAATCGACCTAGGCCTTGATATCGACCTAACCCTCCCGCAAGGAGAGGTTACTGACCTAATCTAAAAGGGATACTTCAAAGCATAACTTGTACTTTACGTGTGTATGCATTATTACTGTTTATCTAGCGCGCTTTTAATTAAAACACCGGTTATTGTTATAACTCTGCCTCTGGTCTACTATTCTTTTAATTGTGCATATTACTCCTCGTCCCATTCGAACCTAGAACTGTGCCTGTGGCAAACCGCTGTTACTGTTATTAACACAAGTGCTACATAAACAAAAGTGAGTTGTTCACAAGGAAAACACACTTGGATATGTTAAAGGTACGAAGAGAACACTCAAATCATCAGTCAAAAAACTCAAAACACACATACACTTTCATTTAGTCACAATACTTTCGGTCTCTTGCACACACATTCATATATATATATGAATATACATATATATATACACACAGTGCAGGCAGACACACTCATAGGTCTATATAACTGTGTTGAAGATCTACCTTCTTGTAAGGAGACCATGGGTGGCAAGTAATCTGGAATGTAGTCCTTCCTCTCCTCTGCATCTCGAGCTCCAGGCTGGGGGAACTGAAAGACGTTGTTTTTGCCGACAGGGAAGAGCGGCGTTTGATGGGCAAAGCCCACTGGCTCCAGGTTGTGAACATAGTCCTCCAGCTCACTCAGACTGACCCCCAGAAGCCTGAAGGCCTGGCCAACATCATCCAGCACAGGATCTGTCCGCCCGTCTGAAAGAAGTCGTGTAGCTAAATGAAGCATGTTGCATACATGCACTACATGTTATTGAGTGTTTCAATTCCAAACCCCTCAACTATTATGTTAACTTGTCTTAAACTGTTCACATTATGCCAAAGGGTTTAAACTGCTAGTGGCATTCTGATGCTACAGCAGAGTGCAGAACATACATACATACATACAGGGACCCTGGCTAATGTTGACATCTGAGCTGAAACAAGGCATTGTGAGTTCAAGAGATATACTGATGCTGATCAGGTAAATTTGAACTTGATATAACTATACCGAGTGTAGAGTTACCAGAACAAGACATTATTTGGCAGTGTGTGTTTACTAGTTAGCAAGCTACTGTACTTTTTGACAATCAACACTCGCTGGCTGCTAGGCCTCACACTGAGGGGGCGCTAAATAGTCACAGAGCGGGATATGCTCATCATGGTTAAAAACAACGTGATCGCTTATATTCAATTACTTTGTGAACGTAATCAGGTCAAAGGAAATACACTCACAGAGCTCCGAGTATCGATGACAGCCCCTGGCCAACTGCTGGATGTATCTGTGCAAAACATCCGACAGCAGGTCGCAGGCGGTGAGCTGAACCGCATCCCAGCCCAGCGCCTGGCAGATTTGCGCCACCGAAACACGCAGCAGCGAGCGGGCATAGCTCTCGCACATCTCGCGGACTGGTAACTGTCGTATTCCGGTCAATCCCTATTCCAAAACATGCTCCCGGTCTTTGTGGTGCGTGGGAGCCGCAAAGGGGCTTGAAAAAACCGGTATGACTGTTAATTTTGACATTTACTTTAGTAAATATGTTGGCGCTTTTGCCAGAGTCGCCATCTTGATTCCACCGACAAACCCGTCCCCCGAAAACATCGATTACACATGCGCACAAGTCTGCACCACCCTACAGAACTCGGTGTATTCAAGAGAGTCATCATTGACTGTGCCGCAGTCTGTGCGCATACGTGAATGAATGAATGAAAACTTTATTTAACAGATTGCAGAATGGGTACAATACAGTACGGCCCAATACATACAATTGTTAAGGGGATGTATATACATATGCTCCCCGCCGTATGTATATTTCTCTCGCACCCACCCACCCCCTCCTAATGTACAGTCCCCTCCCCATCAATGTATATACTGGCCCCTGTAAATATCCTAACCCAATCATTCCAACCCCCTCCAATGTACAGTCATTTACCTAGTATGGTTTTGTCAATAGTTCAATGTACAATTGTGTTTGTTTGTACAGTGTCTCCTCCCCCCCCCCCTCAATGTACAGTGTTACTTGTTTATACAGTATGCCCCCCGCCCCCCCCCCCCCCCCAACCACCTCCAATGTAAATTACCCAGTATGGTTGTCAATATCCCAATGTACCCAACCCCCCCCACCCAACCTCCAATGTACAGTTTCTACGTCAAATGTATATACTCCCTTTTCTTGACTCCTTCTGTATCACAAACAGTACTGTATTTGCAAATCTGGTATGTCATAAATGTATAGATGTAGCAGTACTGACTATCTGTATGTCATGTATGTCATATATGTCTATATGAATTGAAAATGGGGGACCCTGATGGAAACAAGACAAACGTCTTTCTCAGGTCTGCATCCCCTTAACAATTGTATGTATTGAGCCGTACTGTATTGTACCCATTCTGCAATCTGTTAAATAAAGTTTTCATTCATTCATTCATTCATTCATTCATTCATTCATTCACTCTGTCAGGATCTATGGGTAACAGTACTGTATATTTGAATACCGTTTATGTCACAAATGTATCAGTACTAAATACCTGTATGTCCCTATGCCATAAATGTCATGTATGTTGTGTATGTCATAATTGTCAATATGAATTGGAAATGGGGGACCCTGATGTAAACAAGACAAACATCTTTCTCTGGTCTGCATCCCCTTAAGCACAGAAATACAACATGCTACTGCTACGTTGCTTGCAGTCGACTGACTGAGAGAATTGCCGCATACATTATATACATACACAAATGTTCTAGAACATTGGTCATGACATCATACGGTGACATCACCCATGTTCTAGAACGTTCGGCTATGACATCACCACAAATGTTCCAGAATGTTCGGCTATGACATCATCACAAATGTTCCACAATGTTCGGGTGGAGGTGAATTATGTACCATTACAATCACTGTCTACAATATGCAAATATACAGTACTGTTACCCATAGATCCTGACAGATAGTATGATGGGGAGGAGACTGTACATTAGGAGGGGGTGGGTGGGTGGGAGAGAAATATACATACAGTGGGGAGTGAATATATACATACGGAGGGGAGGAGACTGTCTATTAGGAGGGGGTGGGGGGGTTTGGACATTTACGGTGGCCAGTTTAGAATTGCAGCCTCCCATAGGTTTTGAATGTGGGTAGGGATTCACATTCCTTTACAGCTTTGGGTAGGGCGTTCCACATTGATGTGGCATAATTGCGAAACGTGTTTAGTCCCTTGTTTGAGCCGAATCTGGGTTTAACATGATTTGTTGAGCTTCCTCTGGTGTTGTGGTCGTGGTATTCACTGACCTTTGGGAAGTATTTTGACATGTACATGGGTACCTTAGTCGTATAGTGTATCTTGTAGACCAGGCCCATTGCAAGATATAGATATAAATATAACGGAATTATTTGCATTAAAACTACGCCGGCCCAGGCCAGAATATTGTGTCATTATTAAATCTTCCATTACAAAAGTAACATTACAAGGGCGGCTAGGTGGCGCAGTGGGCAAGGCGCTCGCCACCAACGCAGGAGATGCTGGGTTCGAGCCCAGCTCTCGGCGTTGCTACCAGCTTGGCTGGTCGTTCATACTAATACAATTGGCAGTATTAGGGGGTGGGAAGCTGGTGGGTGGGGATCGGACGTTGTGGACAGCGACTCCTACAGGTCGGTTGGTGCGCCTGCGCAGTAGAATCAGGAAGCGACGAGGGCGGCGTGTCCCTCCCACGCAGACCCTTGCCGCTGAGAGATCGCGCTGTGCAGGTGAAAAGATGCGACGGTTGCCTCCTCGAGCACCGGAGGGGACACGTGATGTAAGGCTTCGTCCACATTGCAGCCGGCTTGTGGGAGGTATGGCCTAACAACGTTCGAGACAGGGGAGGGTAGAATTGGACAATACAAAATTGGGGAGGGGAGAAAAATGGGGAGAAAAAGTAGATACAAAAATAAAATAAAAAAGTAACATTACAAGAAAACTGGATCATAACGTTATTTGTAGTATTTCATGTACTTTGAATATTCACTTTTTTAAATTCTGAACTTTTCATTTAAATTTGTAAAGTATGTAATTACTATTGTATAAACAATGTTATTTAACTTATTTGCATCCATGTTGATATTTGCATTTATGGTACATTACAATACAGAAATCTGTGGATACAGAAAATGGGACGTGAATGCCAGTGGATATGAACTTTTATCAAGAATTACTGCGTTATTATATTGTGTGCAAGTGATACTTGGGACTCTCATGAAGGAGCCCCAAAGAGACCCATATAGATTATCATTAAATACTAGCCCTGTTTCCAGGCTATTTTGGGCCCATACACACACGGTTCCGGTGTCAGAAAACATCATCAATTGGTGAGGTTGGTATAGAGAATGAAAAACCTGGGCATGGTCATGCTGGATCTACAAAAGGCCTTCGACACTGTCAATCACACCATTCTGATTGACAAGCTAAAAGCAATTGGTTTTGATAGTCTATCAGTGAGCTGGATACAATCCTACCTGGAGGGGAGAGAACAGATGGTGGAGGTAAACTGTACCCTATCCCCCCCCCTCCCAGTGAGCTGTGGTGTTCCACAAGAAAGCATACTAGGACCGCTACTGTTCCTAATTTATGCAAATTACATGTCGTCAGCTTGTGACTGCAACTTGTTCCTGTTTGCGGACGACTCAGCCCTGCTGGTCTCTGACAAGAACAAGTTACAGGTTGAAAAAACCCTCAGCTCGGAACTAGGCAAAATCTGCATATGGCTCGCCGACAACAAACTATCATTACACATGGGCAAAACAGAGTCCATTCTCTTCGGTTCAAATAACAAACTCAGCAAGACAGACGGCTTCTCAGTTAAAGTGGGTGACAATATTGTCACAAGGAAAGATGAAATTACCTACCTGGGTTCCATCCTAGAGGCTAATCTTTCCTGTGACAAAATGGCATCCAATGTAATAAAAAAAGTCAACCAACGAACTCGATTCTTGTACCGGATCTCCTCTCTGGTAAACAAGAATACCCTGAAGACTCTCAGGAGCACTCATTCAAGGGTACTACGACTATGCTTGCACCTCATGGTACCAAAGCACCTCAAAGGCACTAAAAACCAAATTACAAACATCTCAAAACAAACTAGTCAGACTACTGCTTGACCTGAACCCACCTCACCCCTGCCCACTTTGACAACCTAGGATGGCTTAGAGTAGACGACAGAGTACAGCAACTTGCAATGGGCCTGGTCTACAAGATACACTACACAACCAAGGTACCCATGTACATGTAAAAATACTTCCCAAAGGTCAGTGAATACCACGATCACAATACCAGAGGGAGCTCCACAAATCATGTTAAACCCAGATTCGGCTCAAACAAGGGACTAAACACGTTTCGCAATTATGCCACATCAATGTGGAACGCCCTACCCAAAACTGTAAAGGAATGTGAATCACTACCCACTTTCAAAAACACTCTCAAAGAACACTGCAATTCGAAACTGGCCCCTACAAATGTCCTAACCCAGTTGTACAGCAAATGACCAAGTATGGCTTTGTCAGTATTCCAATGTACAGTGTACAGTGTCCCCCCCCCCCCCACCTCCAATGTACAGCCCCCCCCCCCCCTACCCAACCTCCTCCAATGTACAGTTTCTACGTCAAATGTATATACACTCTTTTTCTGGACACTTTTTGTATCACAAACAGTACTGTATTTGCAAATCTGGTATGTCATAAATGTATAGATGTAGCAGTAGGGCCTACTGTCTATCTGTATGTTGTGTGTGTCGTATATTATGATGAATTGAAAATGGGGGACCCTGATGTAAACAAGACGAAAGTCTTTCTCTGGTCTGCATCCCCTTAACAATTGTATGTATTGAGCTGTACTGTACTGTACCCATTCTGCAATATGTTAATAAACTTTTCAATCAATCAATCAATCAATCAATCAATCAATCAATCAATGGTTAGGTTACTTCAAAAACAAACAATAGTAAACTAACTGCTAATTAATTGAGCCAGAATTATGAGATACTTGAGTCACGTAGATAGAGATTCCTACAGAGGGCATCCCACACCACCACATTGCAAATCACAGTATCAAAATCCCAGTAGGCAAAGGAGTATGCAGTATGCAGGTGTTGTATATCTGGTGTTAAACTTCGAAGTATGTACACCGTACAAAAACACTTACAGTGAATAAATGGACTGTTGTCACTTTTCAAATGCATTATGCATGAAGTTTAAAGTCAATGCTATCACCACTATTGTTAGGGCAGGGGTTGGTGGAGCCCAATAGCAGAACACAGGAGGAGAGAGAATGGAGCGTTTTAGGTTGGTTTTAATGTTTACCCCCAAGCAGACAGGTTTACAGGTACAGAATGTGCAACAGGTACATGAATGTGCAATAGACGAGAGCAGGTGCACTCCTTGTGCAGCACGAGACGTCCAGGTGGGTGGTGTCTCGGAGCGGTGGTCCTGGGCACAGAGAGAACAAGATTAGGACAAGGTATTTAAAAAAGGATAGAGTAGCAAGGCTAGGGTTTGTCGTCGTACCTAGGAAGGTAGGTTAACACTGCGACGAGGGTAGCTTAGCATAAGGACTGGAAGCAGTAGGGAGTAACTAGCCTAGCTTAGCACAAGGATTGGAAGCAGTAGGGAGCAGCTAGCCTAGCTTAGCACAATGACTGGAAGCAGCAGGGACCAGCTAGCCAGCCTAGCTTAGCACAAGGACTGGAAGCAGTAGGGAGCAGCTAGCCTAGCTTAGCACAAGGACTGGAAGCAGTAGGGAGCAGCTAGCCTAGCTTAGCACAAGGGCTGGAAGCAGTAGGGACCAGCTAGCCTACCTAGCTTAGCACAAGGACTGGAAGCAGTAAGTAGCAGCTAGCCTATAGCTTAGCACAAGTGCTGGAAGCAGTAGGGACCAGCTAGCCTACCTAGCTTAGCACAAGGACTGGAAGCAGTAGGGAGCAACTAGCCTAGCTTAGCACAAGGACTGGAAGCAGTAGGAAGCAGCTAGCCTAGCTTAGCACAAGAGCTGGATGCAGTAGGGACCAGCTAGCCTAGCTTAGCACAAGGACTGGAAGCAGTAGGGAGCAACTAGCCTAGCTTAGCACAAGGACTGGAAGCAGTAGGGAGCAGCTAGCCTAGCTTAGCACAAGGGCTGGAAGCAGTAGGGACCAGCTAGCCTAGCTTAGCACAAGGACTGGAAGCAGTAGGGAGCAACTAGCCTAGCTTAGCACAAGGAATGGAAGCAGTAGGGAGCAGCTAGCCTAGCTTAGCACAAGGGCTGGAAGCAGTAGGGACCAGCTAGCCTACCTAGCTTAGCACAAGAACTGGAAGCAGTAGGGAGCAGCTAGCCTAGCTTAGCACAAGGGCTGGAAGCAGTAGGGACCAGCTAGCCTAGCTTAGCACAAGGGCTGGAAGCAGTAGGGACCAGCTAGCCTAGCTTAGCACAAGGACTGGAAGCAGTAGGTAGCAACTAGCCTAGCTTAGCACAAGGAATGGAAGCAGTAGGGAGCAGCTAGCCTAGCTTAGCACAAGGGCTGGAAGCAGTAGGGACCAGCTAGCCTACCTAGCTTAGCACAAGGACTGGAAGCAGTAGGGAGCAGCTAGCCTAGCTTAGCACAAGGGCTGGAAGCAGTAGGGACCAGCTAGCCTAGCTTAGCACAAGGACTGGAAGCAGTAGGGAGCAACTAGCCTAGCTTAGCACAAGGACTGGAAGCAGTAGGAAGCAGCTAGCCTAGCTTAGCACAAGAGCTGGATGCAGTAGGGACCAGCTAGCCTAGCTTAGCACAAGGACTGGAAGCAGTAGGGAGCAACTAGCCTAGCTTAGCACAAGGACTGGAAGCAGTAGGGAGCAGCTAGCCTAGCTTAGCACAAGGGCTGGAAGCAGTAGGGACCAGCTAGCCTAGCTTAGCACAAGGACTGGAAGCAGTAGGGAGCAACTAGCCTAGCTTAGCACAAGGAATGGAAGCAGTAGGGAGCAGCTAGCCTAGCTTAGCACAAGGGCTGGAAGCAGTAGGGACCAGCTAGCCTACCTAGCTTAGCACAAGAACTGGAAGCAGTAGGGAGCAGCTAGCCTAGCTTAGCACAAGGGCTGGAAGCAGTAGGGACCAGCTAGCCTAGCTTAGCACAAGGGCTGGAAGCAGTAGGGACCAGCTAGCCTAGCTTAGCACAAGGACTGGAAGCAGTAGGGAGCAACTAGCCTAGCTTAGCACAAGGAATGGAAGCAGTAGGGAGCAGCTAGCCTAGCTTAGCACAAGGGCTGGAAGCAGTAGGGACCAGCTAGCCTACCTAGCTTAGCACAAGGACTGGAAGCAGTAGGGAGCAGCTAGCCTAGCTTAGCACAAGGGCTGGAAGCAGTAGGGACCAGCTAGCCTAGCTTAGCACAAGGACTGGAAGCAGTAGGGAGCAACTAGCCTAGCTTAGCACAAGGACTGGAAGCAGTAGGGAGCAGCTAGCCTAGCTTAGCACAAGGGCTGGAAGCAGTAGGGACCAGCTAGCCTAGCTTAGCACAAGGACTGGAAGCAGTAGGGAGCAACTAGCCTAGCTTAGCACAAGGAATGGAAGCAGTAGGGAGCAGCTAGCCTAGCTTAGCACAAGGGCTGGAAGCAGTAGGGACCAGCTAGCCTACCTAGCTTAGCACAAGGACTGGAAGCAGTAGGGAGCAGCTAGCCTAGCTTAGCACAAGGGCTGGAAGCAGTAGGGACCAGCTAGCCTAGCTTAGCACAAGGACTGGAAGCAGTAGGGAGCAACTAGCCTAGCTTAGCACAAGGACTGGAAGCAGTAGGGAGCAGCTAGCCTAGCTTAGCACAAGGAATGGAAGCAGTAGGGAGCAGCTAGCCTAGCTTAGCACAAGGGCTGGAAGCAGTAGGGACCAGCTAGCCTAGCTTAGCACAAGGGCTGGAAGCAGTAGGGACCAGCTAGCCTAGCTTAGCACAAGTTGCAGTTTGCATACCAGCTAGCCTAGCTTAGCACAAGCTGCAGTTTGCATATCAGCAGAACATCGGTGTGGAGGATGCCATAATCTACATGGTCCACAAGGCCTATCTACATCTGGAGAAGCCGGGCAGGTCAGTGAGGGTAACATTCTTTGACTTTTCTAGTGCCTTCAACACTATTCAGCCTCCACTACTGACTGAGAAGCTGTCAGTGATGGGGGTGGAGGACGACTTGGTGGCCTGGATCTTCAACTACCTCACTGGCAGACCACAGTCTGTCAAACTGCAGGGGTGCCACTCCGACGTGCTGATCTGCAACACTGGAGCCCCCCAGGGAACTATATTGGCACCCTTTTTATTCACCCTGTACACCTCAGACTTCCGCTTCAGCTCCGGGAACTGCCATCTCCAAAAGTTTTCTGATGACTCCTCCATCGTTGGATACATCACCAACGACAACGAGGAGGAGTACAGAGCTGTGGTGGAGAGATTCACAGAGTGGAGCAAGGAAAACCACCTACAGCTCAACATCAGCAAGACGAATGAGATGGTGGTGGACCATCGGCGGAGCAAGAGGAAGCCCTCAACTCCCATCATCATCCAGGGGGAGGAGGTGGAAAGGGTGGCGAATTACAAATTCCTGGGTGTTCTCATGAACAACAAACTGGACTGGACGGACAACACAGAGGCCCTCTACAGGAAGGGACAGAGCAGACTGTTCTTCCTGAGAGGGCTCAGGTCTTTTAATGTCTGCAGCAAACTGCTGCAGATGTTCTACCAGTCTGTGGTGGCGGGTGCCCTCTTTTTCGCTGTGGTATGCTGGGGGGGCAACACCAACACAGACAAAATAAACAAACTGGTAAAAAAAAAGCAAGCTCTGTGGTGGGAGCGGACCTGGACCGTCTGCAGGTGGTGGCAGAGGGGAGGACGAGGAGGAAGCTGCATGCTATCCTTGAGAACCCCTGCCACCCCCTCTATGATGAGCTGACCGCAATGCGGTCCACGTTTAGCCACAGACTCATCCCCCCCCCGACATACCACAAAGCGCTTTGGGCAGTCCTTTGTGCCGGTGGCAATCAGGCTCCACAACCAAGCAGGGCCAGGATGGGCCAACTGCTGTGAACTGGACGAGCTGGGTTGTGGACTGTAACAAATTAATTTAATTATTTAACAACACATTCATGATTGGACTTGTTTCTTTTTTACCACTTTTTAGCTATTTTTTGTCCTATTTTAGCTATTTCTATCCCTGTGTACTTGTCCGTCTTGTTTTTAACACATGTATGTTATGTATAAACTGTTTTTTAATTTCTGTTTTTAAATTGCTGTTACGCTGCTTATGCTGTAAATTACATCTTAATCTCCCCTCTGGGATAAATAAAGGTTTTCAATTCAATTCAGTAGGGACCAGCTAGCCTACCTAGCTTAGCACAAGGGCTGGAAGCAGTAGGGACCAGCTAGCCTACCTAGCTTAGCACAAGGACTGGAAGCAGTAGGGAGCAGCTAGCCTAGCTTAGCACAAGGGCTGGAAGCAGTAGGGAGCAGCTAGCCTAGCTTAGCACAAGGGCTGGAAGCAGTAGGGACCAGCTATCCTAGCTTAGCACAAGGACTGGAAGCAGTAGGGAGCAGCTAGCCTAGCTTAGCACAAGGGCTGGAAGCAGTAGGGAGCAGCTAGCCTAGCTTAGCACAAGGGCTGGAAGCAGTAGGGACCAGCTAGCCTACCTAGCTTAGCACAAGGACTGGAAGCAGTAGGGACCAGCTAGCCTAGCTTAGCACAAGCTGCAGTTTGCATACCAGCTAGCCTATAGCTTAGCACAAGCTGCAGTTTGCATATCAGCAGAACATCGGTGTGGAGGATGCCATAATCTACATGGTCCACAAGGCCTATCTACATCTGGAGAAGCCGGGCAGCTCAGTGAGGGTAACATTCTTTGACTTTTCTAGTGCCTTCAACACTATTCAGCCTCAGATTCAGGCCCCTCTAGGCCCCAGATTCAGATTCAGATTCAGATTCCTTTATTTAGCCATTTGTGTAAAACACATTGGTAATTGTTGCAGCAATACAGTGAATGCATTTCCTTTCTTTTTTCACAGAAAACAACACCAACACAGACAAGAAACGAAACAGTGCAGTGGGGGATCAATCAATAAATACATATATATATATAAAGTGAAGAGTGCAGGGATCCAGTACGGACTAGTGCAGTGCAGTCAGTGTCATTGTGCCAGTGTCACTTGGGGGCAGAGGGGGGGAGGGGGGGGGGGGGGTACCGAGGGGGGGGGGGGGGCCTGAGGCATTGATCAGCCTGGCGGCTGAGGGGAAGAAGCTCAGTCTGTGTCGAGCTTTCACAGCCTTTGGGATCCTCAGCCTTCTCCCAGAGGGGAGCAGGGTGAAGAGGCTGTGACCCTCTGCTAAAGCTCCACTCCTGCACTAAAGTCGGGGATTCAGTTGGACTCAGATCTGCTGCGTTCCCCCCTACCGCTGGTGACAGTGTGTACATCGATCTACTCTCATAAAGTAGGGAATCCACCCTGCTACACAAACATAACAAAACACACTGGTCAGACTACTGCTTGACCTTACTCCTAGAACCCACCTTGCCCCTGCCCACGTGACAACCTAGGATGGCTTAGAGTAGACGACAGAGTACAGCAACTTGCAATGGGCCTGTCTACAAGATACATACACGACCAAGGTATGTGTACATGTCAAAATACTTCCCAAAGGTCAGTGAATACCACGACCACAACACCATGGGAGCTCCACAAATCATGTTAAACCCAGATTCGGCTCAAACAGGGACTAAACACGTTTCGCAATTATGCCACATCAATGTGGAACGCCCTACCCAAAGATGTAAAGGAATGTGAATCACTACCCACTTTCAAAACCACTCTCAAAGAACACCTACGGGAGACTGCAATTCGAAACTGGCCCCTGTAAATGTCCTAACCCAACCCCCTCCAATGTACAGTAAAGTATCAAACATGGTTTTGTCAATATTCCAATGTACAGTTGTGCTTGTGCAGTTGTACAGTGTGTCCCCCCCCCCCCACCTATAATGTACGGTTCTACGTCAAATATATACTCTCTTTTCTAGACTCTTTTTGTATCACAAACAGTAGGCCCTACTGTATTTGCAAATCTGGTATGTCATAAATGTATAGAAGTGTCTATCTGTATGTCACATGTCATGTTATGTTATGATGAATTGAAAATGGGGGACCCTGATGTAAACAAGATGAAAGTCTTTCTCTGGTCTGCATGCCCTTAACAATTGTATGTATTGAGCTGTACTGTATTGTACCCATTCTGCAATCTGTTAACAAAGTTTTCAATCAATCAATCTGGCAACACTGATGCGTTGCATTGTGGGGGATCCCGGTTTGAAATTTGAATTGAAGCACGTTACAGACAGAGCCTGCACCACGCCGTGAGCAACTGTTGCATCTTCTCCTCAGGTAATTTATTGGAGATCATACTATTGGGTAATTGTGCAACACATATATTTTATTATTTATAAGTAATGCGTGCCGCTGATATAAATGAGTGCTGTTTAGTCTGTGTTTCAGTGAGTGTAGCGCAAGCTCACGTTAGCTACTAGGCTACATACACTGTAGCGCGAGCTCACGTTACTACTAGGCTACATACACTGCGTGCGAGCTCACGTTAGCTACTAGGCTACATACACTGTAGCGCGAGCTCACGTTACTACTAGGCTACATACACTGTAGCGCGAGCTCACGTTACTACTAGGCTACATACACTGCGCGCGAGCTCACGTTACTACTAGGCTACATACACTGCGCGCGAGCTCACGTTACTACTAGGCTACATACACTGTAGCGCGAGCTCACGTTACTACTAGGCTACATACACTGTAGCGCGAGCTCACGTTACTACTAGGCTACATACACTAGCGCGAGCTCACGTTACTACTAGGCTACATACACTGTAGCGCGAGCTCAAGTGCTACTAGGCTACATACACTGTAGCGCGAGCTCACGTGCTACTAGGCTACATACACTGCTACAGGCAGAGCCTCACATCGTCACCAACTGTTCTCATCTCAGGTAATTGTGCAACACATATATTTTATTATTTATAAGTAATGCATGCTGCTGATATAAATGCTGTTTAGTCTGTGTTTCAGTGACTAGTCTACTATAATGTTATTTGCTCGATATTATGAAACTGGTGGGATCTGTAAACTACAGTAGCACTACTGCTAGCAGGCCTAGACTGCAGAATACTGACGTTAGCTAACCAATGCATATCACGCAGATCTTTCATGGTTTAATTTAATTGTAAAATATATAATTTCACAGCAAATACTGTTACAGTGCTGGATCTCAACAATGACATGAAAGCAGAAGACAGCTCAATAACAACTACCGGTATACTTCAAGTGGTCGTAAGTGATGTATAAATTTTTTTTATTGTGTGTGTGACTGTATATATAATATATACTTTTTAATCTGGGACATTTTCAAAGAGTCATCCTGTAATGCCTTCTCTCTCTCTCTCTCCCAAGACGGTCAAGATCTACCAAGTCTTCAAGATCTTCAAGTGGTCATGCTTGTAAGTGATGTATAAAATGTTTTATTGTGTGTGACTGTGTATATATATACTTTTCAATCTGGGACTTTCATTTCAACAGCTGGAAAGAGTCATCCTGTAAATGCCTATACTGACTGTTGAATGTCCTTACTTTTAGCTATTCTGCAAGGAATTCTTACAAATCAAGAAGTGTTGATGGATGCTACAGTATATTTTATGTAGATGTGCATGACGTGGACTAAATTAGAGGTCCTAGATATGGAAGTTTGAAGATGGCGGTGTTTCAAGAGACTGGCTAGGCTACTGCATGCTGTAGAGTGGTGAGTTAACTTGTTCCATGTGCCGCAAGTATGTCAAAAAGAAAAACAGAAACCACGTTTGTCATTGTCATGTTAACAGTTACTTCACAGTACAAATACGTGAGTCCCCTGTTGTGGTTGTGAGTCACCTTTATTAGCTTAACTCCGTAGCACCGTATATTCTCTCCCCACCGTATGTATCTTTTTTTCTACCACCCCCTCCTAATGTACAGTCTCCTCCCCATCATAATGTATATATTCTCTGTTAGGATCTATGGGTAACATTGATTACTGTATATTTGCATATCATATATGTCACAAATGTAACATTACTATATACCTGTAGTATGTCCCTACTATGCCATAAATGTCATGATGTCAATGTTGTGTAATGTCATAAATGTCACTATGAATTGAAAATGGGGGACCCTGATGATGTAAACAAGACGAAAGTCTTTCTCTGCTCTGCATCCCCTTAACAATTGTGTGTATTGAGCCGTACTGTATTGTACCCATTCTGCAATCTGTTAAATATTGATTGATTGAACATTTTATTAACAGATTGCAGAATGGGTACAATACAGTACAGCTCAATACACACTTGTTAAGGGGATGCAGACCAGAGAAATACTTTCATCTTGTTTACATCAGGGTCCCCCATTTTCAATTCATCATAACATACACGACATACAGATAGACAGTACTGTCTGCTACATCTATACATTTATGACATACCAGATTTACAAATACAGTATTGTTTGTGATACAAAAATAGTCTAAAAAAGAGAGTATATATACATTTGACGAAGAAACTGTACATTGGAGGAGGTGGGGTGGGGGGACTGTACATTGGAGGTGGTTGGGTAGGAGGGGTGGGGGGGGGGGGACTGTACATTGGATTATCGACGAAACCTTACTTGGTCCCAAGAAGAGGGTCTTGTGTATTAAATAAAGTTTTTATTCATTCATTCACTCTGGATCTGGTAAATCCAGTAGCAATACACACAATTGTTAAGGGGATACAGACCAGAGAAAGATGTGTGTCTTGTTTACATCATCAGCGTCCCCCATTTTCAATTCATAGTGACATTTATGACATACACAACATACATGACATCATGACATTTATGACATAGGGACATACATGACTTACAGGTATACCTGTAAGTCATGTATGTCCCTATGTCATAAATGTCATCATATGTATATATTTACTGTTAGGATCTCTGGGTAACAGTACTGTATATTTGCATATCGTATATGTGTAACAGTACTATATATATATTATAGTACTGTTACATTTGTCACATATACGATATGCAAATATACAGTACTGTTACCCAGAGATCCTAACAGTAAATATATACATATGATGAGGAGGCGACTGTACATTAGGAGACTATGTTAGGACTGTACTTAAAAGGAGAATTTCTTTTGCTTTAATCCCTGGAATCACTGGCCTTAGACTATCTACTAACGTATTCTCTATCTCTCTCTCTAGGTTCATGGCCACTAATGGCTTCAGAAGGACAGTATGCTGGATGAGGAAGGTCTTGGCCATGCTGTGATGACTCCTAGAGGACAAGAACGGAGGTGCAGGACCTGGCTGTCAAATGGTTTGTAATGCTACAGTATATTGTATGTAGATGTGCATGACATGGACTAAATTAGAGGTCCTAGATATGCTAAATAATATTGAGAATCACTGGCCTTAGACTATCTACTAACGTATTCTCGCTCTCTCTCTAGGTTCATGACCACTAATGACTTCAGAGCTTCAGAAGGACAATATGCTGGATGAGGAAGGTCTTGGCCATGCTGCGATGGCTCCTAGAGGACAAGAACGGAGGTGCAGGACCTGGCTGTCAAATGGTTTGTAATGCTACAGTATAAATTATTGTATTACCCATCACACTCACCATCAATGACTCCACCATCACCCCCTCCCCCCTAGTCCGCAACCTCTGTGTCATCCTCGACCCCACCCTCTCATTTGACCCCCATATCCGCTCCATTGTCAAAACTTCATATTTTTACCTCCGCAACATTGCCAAAATCCGTCACTGCCTCTACCCCCTGCTGCTGAATCCCTCATACACGCCTTCATCTCATCCCTCCTGGACTACTGTAACTCCCTCCTCACTGGCATCACCTCCCGCTCCCTCCATAAACTGCAGATGGTCCAAAACTCAGCCGCCCGCCTCCTCACTAACACCCGGTCCCGCGAACACATCACTCCTGTCCTCCACTCCCTCCACTGGCTCCCGATCAAGGAACGCATTAACTTCAAAACACTACTCCTCACCTTCAAAGCCCTCCATAGCCTGGCCTCACCCTGGTCTCAAACTTTTTACACCAAGTACCACCTGAGAACGTAGCTGGCTCTCCAAGTACCACCATATGACCGACGTTAAAATACAGTATTCAGCTATGCACAGTTCACGCAGGAGGCAAATGTATTCCTAATACCATTATTTTGTTACAAAGACTTAATTTCCTGCATTCTGGTGCAGGAATGTTTGAATTTTTACCATTTAAATGCCTGTGTTTGTGATGGGCATCACAAAGTATTGTATATATAAAAAAAAAAAGAAAAACACATATTCAATACATTTTGAATTGTAACCCTTTAAATGCCAGTTTGTGTGATGGCATCACAAATTATTGTTAAAAATTATTATTATTGTTGTTGTGGTATGGAAGCAAATGAGTGACAGAAGTATTTGAATTTTATCAGACCGAATTTATAGCATTGAAAATAATTACTTTGAAAACGCGTATCTGAATTGAATTTATAGCATTGAAAATAATTACTTTGAAAACATGTATCTGAATTTTTTCAGACACCGAATTTATAGCATTGAAAATAATTACTTTGAAAACATGTATCTGTTTTTTTTTTCAGACACCGAATTTATAGCATTGAAAAGAATTACTTTGAAAATCATGTATCTGAATTTTTTTGCTCCAAATTTACCTTATGTGAAATAAAAATTCAGTGTTTAAAATTCAATGTAAAAAATTCGAATGCATAATCAAATTCAATGTAAAAAAATTCGATGCATAATTGCGGTGTATAAAATTCAATGTAAAAAATTCGATGCATAATTGCGGTGTATAAAATTCTATATAAAAAATTCGATGCATAATTGCGGTGTATAAAATTCGATGTAAAAAAACATCATCCGGGCTGCGTGAATCCTTTCAGCAACTGGCTTGTCCTTCCGCGTTCCCGTTTGGCGCTCTGATTGGCCAGGTCATGTGACATGAGCGCCAATCGTGGGACGGCAAGTTTTTGCCGTCCCACGCTCTCTGATTGGCCACTGACGCGTTTGCCCAATCCGTGACGAGCTGTGTCTTTGCCCATTTCCACGTCAAACAGCCTGCAAACTACCTGGCATTCTATCGCCATGCTCTAAGACAAACTCTAACCTTAACCAACTTCGAAAGAGTGCCTAAGCTTAACCGTCGAAAGAACTTGCCGTCACGCACTAAGACAAACTCGAACCTTAACCAACTTCGAAGAGTGCCTAAGCTTAACCAGTGTAAAAACAGGCGTCGGCCAATCAGAGAGCGTCTCCGAGAAATGCGGCTTGGTTTGGTATTCACGCATCCGGGCTACCCAGACAGGATAAGCAATCGAGCCTGGATGCAATCGAACTGACTTCTGGCCTATCACTGCACGGCTTTGTCAGTCATGTGATCACACCAACCCGGGAGAAAGATGGCGGTATATACATACGGTGGGGAGAGAAATATACATACGGTGGGGAGAGAATATATACATACGGTGGGGAGGAGACTGTACATTAGGAGGGGGTGGGAGAGAAATATACATACGGTGGGGAGAGAATATATACATACGGTGGGGAGGAGACTACATTAGGAGGGGGTGGGTGGGAGAGAAATATACATATGGTGGGGACTGGGGAGAGAATATATACATACGGTGGGGAGTCTCCTTACATCCATCTCGAAAGTCATGGAAAAAATAGTATACGAACAGATCGAAAAGTACCTCGCGGAAAAAAATCTAATCTACGAATTCCAATCTGGCTTCAGAACATCCCACTCCACTGACACATGCCTTCTCTACTTGAACGACCACATCAAACAAGAGGTGGACGCGGGCAAATACTGCGGCATGGTCATGCTGGACCTACAAAAGGCCTTCGACACTGTCAATCACACCATTCTGATTGACAAGCTAAAAGCAATTGGTTTTGATAGTTTATCAGTGAGCTGGATACAATCCTACCTGGAGGGGAGGGAACAGATGGTGGAAGTAAACGGTACCCTATCCCCCCCCCTCACAGTGAACTGTGGTGTTCCACAAGGAAGCATACTAGGACCGCTACTATTCCTAATTTATGCAAATGACATGTCGTCAGCTTGTGACTGCAACTTGTTCCTGTTTGCGGACGACTCAGCCCTGCTGGTCTCTGACAAGAACAAGTTACAGGTTGAAAAAGCCCTCAGCTCGGAACTAGGCAAAATCTGCATATGGCTCGCCGACAACAAACTATCATTACACATGGGCAAAACAGAGTCCATTCTCTTCGGTTCAAATAACAAACTCAGCAAGACCGACGGCTTCTCGGTTACAGTGGGTGACAATATTATCACAAGGAAAGATGAAATTACCTACCTGGGTTCCATCCTAGAGGCTAATCTTTCCTGTGACAAAATGGCATCCAATGTAATAAAAAAAGTCAACCAACGAACGCGATTCTTGTACCGGATCTCCTCTCTGGTAAACAAGAATACCCTGAAGACTCTAGCAGGAGCACTCATTCAAGGGTACTACGACTATGCTTGCACCTCATGGTACCAAAGCACCTCAAAGGCACTAAAAAACAAATTACAAACATCTCAAAACAAGCTAGTCAGACTACTACTTGACCTGACTCCTAGAACCCACCTCACCCCTGCCCACTTTGACAACCTAGGATGGCTTAGAGTAGACGACAGAGTACAGCAACTTGCAATGGGCCTGGTCTACAAGATACACTACGCGACCAAGGTACCCATGTACATGTCAAAATACTTCCCAAAGGTCAGTGAATACCACGATCACAACACCAGAGGGAGCTCCACAAATCATGTAAAACCCAGATTCGGCTCAAACAAGGGACTAAACACGTTTCGCAATTATGCCACATCAATGTGGAACGCCCTGCCTAAAGCTGTAAAGGAATGTGAATCACTACCCACCTTCAAAAACACTCTCAAAAAACACCTACGTGAGACTGCAATTCGAAACTGGCCCCTACAAATGTCCTAACCTAGTTGTACAGTAAATGACCAAGTAAGGCTTTGTCAACATTCCAATGTACAGTGTAAAATGTGTGTATGTCCCCTACCCAACCCCCCCCCCCCCCCCCACCTCCAATGTACAGCCCTCACCCAACCCACCCAACCCCACCCCACCAACCTCCTCCAATGTACAGTTTCTACGCCAAATGTATATACACTCCTTTTCTGGACACTTTTGTATCACAAACAGTACTGTATTTGCAAATCTGATATGTCATAAATGTATAGATGTAGCAGTACTGTCTATCTGTATGTCATGTATGTCATATATGTTATGATGAATTGAAAATGGGGGACCCTGGTGGAAACAAGACGAAAGTCTTTCTCTGGTCTGCATCCCCTTAACAATTGTATGTATTGAGATGTACTGTACTGTACCCATTCTGCAATCTGTTAATAAACTTTTCAATCAATCAATCAAAGACTGTACATTAGGAGGGGGTGGGTGGGAGAGAAATATACATACGGTGGGGAGAGAATATATTCATATGATGGGGAGAGAATATATACATACGGTGGGGAGGAGACTGTACATTAGGAGGGGGTGGGTGGGAGAGAAATATACATACGGTGGGGAGAGAATATATACATATGATGGGGAGAGAATATATACATACGGTGGGGAGGAGACTGTACATTAGGAGGGGGTGGGTTGGAGAGAAATATACATATAATAGACAGTCTCCTCCCCACCATATGTATATATTCTCTCCCCACCATATGTATATTTCTCTCCCACCCCCTCCTAATGTACAGTCTTCTCCCCACCGTATATGTATATATTCTCTCCCACCCCCTCCCAATAGTTACATAAGCATTGTTGTAACTAGTGTTAACAAATACTTTATTATAGTTCAATTGTGTTAAACTTGGGACACAGCCATGGCTCTATTTTATTTCGTTTTGTATGTGAGGTATTTTAGCTTGCAGTTGTTGTGTTGCATTGTGGGTCTTCAGCACAAAGTAATCCCTTGCTGAGGGTAAGATGGTTTTCTGTCTGCTCAGACTCAGAATACTTAATTAACATGATCTGTGCTTCATAAAAAACAGATATTATTTATCTGGTTTTGGTTATTTTGCACAGTAAATACTTATTCAGGCCTACCTGCAATTCAGAATTTAATCCAGCAGGGCGGCAGTGATGTTCATTCTGCCTTTTGTTATATATAAAAAATGGGGCTTTGAAAGACTGACATATTTGAACTTCTAGCTCCTGCTACTCTAAACATATATATATATATATAATATACACAGTCTTGATAAATTGCATACAAGGTTTTTTGAATATTTTGATCGTCTTCTTTTTAGAATTCGCTGGCAATCATCGCCGCTATCAAGGTGAGTTAACTAACACATTCTCAAATCATGTTTTGTTTTTACCACCAGACATGCGCTAGGTATATGGAGCTAGGTACACTTGCTACTGTAGGTTATATGGTGCTCATTGATAACTACTTTGATGGTGCTTATTTTTTCCTTATTTTGTTAATTATGTTGCTCTTTCTCTAGGAATGCCAATGTATAACTCCAGCCCCTATTACCACACTGCCATTGATTCAGCTCAGTAAGTATTATCTTTCAATTCAATATTGTCTGTCTCTCTCACCCCACTTCAAACTTCACACCTTTATCTGTGTTTTCATCTCTGTCTTTCTGTCTCTCTCACCTCGACCCCCTCCACTTCACACAACACCTACATTGCCAAAGCCTTTGTCATTTGATGACACAGCAGTGCTATGTCTGTCTCTCCCTCTATCTCCGTCTCCCTCTCTCACTGGCATAACATTTTTATTGTCGTATTCAATATTTCAGAGATTCTTCGCCAGAGGAACTTGAAGCCATTCCTGAATTACCACCAGAGACCAGCAGTTGCACGCAGGCAGAGACTGCCTGTAGCGTGAGTTGAATTTTATACACAAGTTCACTGGTGTTTATTCTTATATAAAACGTCTCTAAAGACGTATGTTTACCTTTGCATTGATTGGTGGATTTTTGACTGAAGACATTGGATCTTTCCTGCTCTCCCATCCAAGTCCCAGGTTGTAATGACGTAATCATGACACTTAGTTGATTTTGAGTAGACAATTACTCGTTGCATCTGGGCTCATAGTCATAGTGTGGTCAATTCCCACAGAACTCTACAATAATTTGAGGTTATTGTAGTACAGTACAATGAGATTGATTATCTGGAAGGAGGAGAAAGGGATCATATTGATAGAATTTGTTGATCTCTTCATCTGACTTAAAGCAGATTGAAGAATTAAACGTGTAGCCAGACAAAACCATGAACTATAGTCCAATTCAACATTTATTTGATCAGAGCCAGAGGCCAAGGTGAATAGGACAAAAGATTATCAGAAAACATTAACAGGGCTGTCTGTGTACAGAAATCACAATCAGGTTTGCATTCTCAAACCTCAATAATGTACATAAACAGTCACTTGGTAACATAATTTGAACATACATAATTTACTGTAGGCCCCTTTTTATATGAGTAAGCCTGGTTTCTAAGATAAGTATCTTTACATTCTATTCTAACCAACCATGGGTCCATGATTTACTCACATAAAAAGCAGCACAGTCTCTCTGGTGGTGTAGCGGTGGAGCCCACAGACCCCTGGGGTCGGTTTGGTCTGGGGCTCCCGAACTACCATTTTGTCTCCTCTTATATACTATAATTTCTAGCCAATAATAGAATACAGTTGGTCCGATCATGAGTCTCCTGTGGGCGATCTCCTGTGGGGGCTGGCAGCCCCCACCTCTGGGTTGTGGCGACGTGATGGGACAGAGATGGAGGGGGCCTGTCGGTGGCCCCCGTCGGTGTGGTCTTTTGCTGAGTACAGAGGGGTTCTGCTGGTGGCCCCCGTCCGTGTGGTTGCTGTGTGAGTCTTCTTTCAGTAAACAGAGGGGGGTCTTGGTGGCCCCCCTCCTTGGTGTGGCCGTGTGAATACGCTTTGACCCTTTGGGCCAGATTACCATACAGTCTAATCTGGTCACAGTAGGTGTGACCTTTGTCTATTCAACTGTCCCTGCATCTCGTTCCTCATTTAGCCCTGCAGCCACTTCTGCTAAACAGTATACAAGGCATAATGTTATGGTTTCCTAATTATTCACACCTATTATTTATGAAATTCAACTCAATATTTACCACAATAGCCATATAGGAATGACCGCTACACCGTCGCGCCAATAGCGGCCGAGGGAGGGAGAGTTAAGCGATTTCTTTGTCATTCAGACAGATTCTCCTATCTGCACCTATCTGACACGTATAGCCACTGATGGTGGAGAAGTGCTGTCCAATTAGCCATTTTGGGGAAATTCAGGCATAAAATAATATTCTGTTGTGTGTCACTGTCAAACAATCCAATATTTCAGAGATTCTTCGCCAGTTGCGGGAAGTATGTCACCACCTGAAGACGCAGACCACCACCTGAAGCCCATGTAGAATTGTGAGTTGAATTTTATACATGATAGATCAGTGGTTCTCAAACTTTTTACACCAAGTACCACCTGAGAATGTAGCTGGCTCTCCAAGTACCACCATATGACCGGTGTTAAAATACAGTCTATTCAGCTATGCACAGTTCACGCAGGAGGCAAATGTATTCCTAATACCATTATTTATTGTTAACTTTTGTCAGACACAGCCACAATGTACAAAGGGATAGCACTAGAACTAGCAAACGCTTCCACACAACTCATACAATGCAAGGGGCATTGAGAACATAATAACTAACATTCTCACATAGCAAGTGAGAAAATTAAGAACAACTGTATTTCAGCAAATGTACTTAATCTCTATCTCTCTCTCTCTCTCTCTCTCTCACACAGCAAGCAATTGTCCATCATTCTCTCTCTCTCTCTCTCACACACACACACACGCACACGCACGCACACACACACACACACACACACACACACACACACACACACACACACACACACACAATTATTTTGTTACAAAAACTTAATTTCCTGCATTCTGGTGCAGGACTTTTTGAAATTTTACCCTTTAAATGCCAGTTTGTGTGATGGCATCACAAATTATTGTTAAAATAAACACACAAAGTAAAATATGTTCAATAGGATAGGAGCCCCGCATTTAGTGATCTAGGAGGCAAGTATTTTGTAATAAGATCAGATAGATAGAGCAATCACAAAATAAAGAAATGAGGCTCATCGTGCTCGCAAGCCACTGTCTAAAGTCTAATTGTGTTCTCAGAGGGATGACACTGGTGATCTACACCTCTACCAGAGGCCAGCAGCCAGAGGGGGACCCTGCTGACCACAAGGCCATCTGAATCATCCTATGCTGAATTGACATGGATGGTATCTCCCTTAAGCTGATGTGAGTATAACTTCCATGTACAAACACAAACACACCCACTCTATCTATATCTCTCTTCTAGGACATGTCATCATCATCAAACCTTTATTTAATTCTTGGGAGAACAGTAGGGTTGTAAAAAAAAGTGTAAACATCTTCAAATCATTATTAACACATCCACGCTGTAAAGGGTTATTGCCCGCCATGCTTTGACCGCCAGATCTCGCGAGTAGGGTCGAGCTGCAGACTCGGAGCCTCGGTCCAGATTGGAACTTCCGCCCTGCCACAGGACTATTACTCCTGTGACAGGGCAATGCGCTGATTGGCGGAAAGTACGGAAGTATCTCGAAGTACGTCTGACGTATCTCGAATTACGTCTGATGTTTCTCTACGTTAGCGAACATTAAACGTTGTATTCATAAAATAATATAAATTCAGCAGCATGGGGAGGGCCGGGGGGAGGGGAGGTACAGGTAGTAGAAGACATAGTTATAGTACAGTGGAGAAGTAAAAATAGAATAAAAAGGCAGTGGAAACAATATACATTTTTTTTTTTTTTTTGGTATCAAAAAGTACTGTCTTCAGGCTGTCAGAACGCTGTTCCGTGTGGCAGAACGATGCAAACGATCAAATACTTTGCCTAAAACGACCAAAATCGTTTTAGTGTGGACATGGCCTGAGAGACTGGTCCTGCAACACCTCAAGCCTCTGGTGCATGACTCCCTCGACCCCCTGCAGTTTGCATACCAGGCAAACATCGGGGTGGAGGACGCCATCATCTATATGCTCCACAGAGCTTACACGCACCTGGAGATGCCGTGCAGCTCAGTGAGGATTATGTTCTCCGACTTCTCCAGTGCCTTCAACACCATCCAGCCTTGACTGCTAGCGGAGAAGCTCTCTGTGATGCAGCTGGAGCGTGGCTTGGTGGCCTGGATCAAGGACTACCTCACTGACAGACCGCAGTACGTCAGACTACAGGACAGTCAGTCTGACGTACTGGTGAGCAACACCGGTGCCCCCCAAGGAACTGTGCTTTCACCCTCTATACCTCAGACTTCTGCCACCTGCAGAAGTTCTCTGACGACTCCTCCATCGTAAGCTACATCACCGACGACGATGAAGAGGAGTATAGAGCCCTGGTGGAGAGCTTTGTGGGGTGGAGCGACAGCAACCACCTCCAACTCAACACTAGTAAAACGAAGGAGCTGGTGGTTAGTGCAGTGGCTTAGCAAAAAAATGTGGACGCGCCGGACAAAAGCACCAAATTTTCCCCACGTGTTCCACATCATCATAGCTTTCATTTTGGGGTAGGGGCCACGTCATCATGATGGATTTCAAGATGGCCGCCATGTAAAATCAAGGTTCTGCCCATTAATAAATATCTTGGTCCATAGCGCGCTCAATATTTGAGCGAACACAAAGGTATTGGTATCCCTGTAAACTAGAGAAGCTAAGCTTTCCATTGGTATCATTTTCATTAAGCCCAACTGTTGGGAAGGGGGTTTTAATAGGCAATGATTCAAAATTATGTTCAATTTCGCCTAGAAAAAACTGCCATGCACATCTTCCAAAAGGTCCCTTGGCCGTTCACATGAATATATCAGAGTGAACATTGGTTTTCTTTCCAGACATACCCACTTTGTCCAACTTGCATGCTATTTGGGGAGATAATCAAGCAGGTTTGTGCATGTGGTACAAATGTGTCGAACATTCTAACAACTGCCAAAAATGTGAATGTTGAGTTAGGGTTTGTTGTTAGAATGTTGAACATAGAAGATCAATTTTGGTGTCAAACTACACATTTTCTGGGTCAATAAATGTGTTAATGCTATGAAGAATGTCACCAGATGAAAATTTGTACCATTCTAACAACATATTTACATCATTTTTTACTTGTTTAACAGTCAGACATGCATGAATCGAATATACATTTCATTAGGATCACTCGTTACTATAAGAACAAATTATCTCGTAAAGTTATGGCGGAGGGAGGTGGCACAGAGACATAGGAACTTCAATAAATTACATGTATTATTATTATTATTATTATTATTATTATTATTATTATTATTATTATTATTATTATTATTATTATTATTATTATTATTATTATTATTATTATTATTATTATTATTATCATAACTCTTTAGCCCGTATAGGCGTATTTAACTGTTATGGAGTGTGGAACTAAGTATATGGTGCAAAGACTATGTGGGAATGATGTTGCATATGACCAATATGCATAGGTGTGTGCAAGAGTCACACACACAAGAGTGTGTGCAAGAGTCCAGCATGTGTGCATGTGTGTGAGCAAGAGTCCAGAGGTAGGAAGGCTGGGGTCTGTGAAGCACAAGGGAGTGGTCCAGGGAAAATTGGTTGGAGGCGTCACTGGGGAACGAGAGGAAATATGAGTAAGTCCGAGCTTGTAGCAAATGCGAGGCACCACAAAATACAAAACACTGGAACAGCTTAATAGAATCAAGACTGTACCGTATATATATGTCTAGGTTCTGACACTAGACCCATGGCATGCTGGCCTTGATCCTGGTCAGCATCCTCATCAGCGGGCAGGCGGTAGGAAGGCTGGAGTCCTGGAAGCATGAGGGAGAGGTCCAGGGAACGTCTGGGGGAACGTGAGGCTTGAGAGGGGTCACAAGGTGTCTTGACAGGTCCAGGGGAATCACTGAGGAGCAAAAGCAAACACTGGTAAGCGCGGGTTGTAAGGCAGCACAAAATACAAAACAATAAAAGAAGCTTAATAGAATAGACTAGAGAAATAGACTGTAGCCTACCATATGTGGCCACGGTCTGGCACACTGGCTTTGATCCTGGTCGGAATCTTCCTCAGCGGGCAAGTGGTAGGAAGGCTGGAGTCCAGGAAGCACGAGAGAGAGGTCCAGGGAATCTCCGGGTGAGTGCACAGAAGCTGTGACATATCTGTCACAATGGCAGCTGCAAAGATCTGTGCATTTCCAATGTGCCTTCTTGCATGAGCACCTTGCACCACAACCACTTCAATTGCACTTCACAAGTTCATTGCAGGCTTTTGATGCCATGGGTAGATTGCTCCACACAGGAAGCCAGACCTCTCCATCCAAGGTCCATCCCCATCCTTCATGACTGGGTGCCGGCTGTTGGGCCAGGTCAGACAATTCGCTTTACATGTTGCAGAAGTGCATCTTGGGTAGGTGGAATGTGTTCCATGGATCTGTTTCTTTGACAGAACAACACTCGCCGTGCTTCATCGACACGTTTCAATTCACTAGTCTTGTCATAGAGGATGATGGTAAAGCGCTCCAGAAGGTGAAAGTGCTGGGCTTCTATGGTCACAGGAGTAAATGGATTTTCTGCCATGAAGTTGAAGGCCTCTGTGACTTGAGGGTAGGCATTCCAAGCCACCCATGCAGACTTCTTTCATTCCCGCAAAATGTTGAAGTTGTGTCACAGCCTGTGTATGAATGGAAGATGGGAAGTGCTGTGGACTTGTCTTTCCCAAGAGCATGGCAGATGGTGGAGGAGCCAAAGCTATATTTAGGTTATTATATTATATGAATGTTTATGTTTATTTTCATAACCTTACATTGAAACGGCATTAGGAATATTGATTGGATTTAGATAAAGTCATTACCGTCTTATTTGTCATAATAGAACATTCTAGAACATTTGTGATGTCACAGTATGATGTCATGCCTGAACGTTCTAGAACATTTGTGATGTCACAGTATGATGTCATGATAGAACGTTCTGGAACATTTGTATGTCACTGTATGATGTCATAACCGAACATTCTAGAACATTTGTGTCTCTATATATAGTCCACAATTTTGATGTTTGTATTGTGATTGTATGACAAGAGGAGCAGAAAAGAAGGAGACAGAGACGATAGAAATGTGTTTTGAAGATGAGAAGAAGAAGAAGAGGAGTGTAAACTTTCTCAAGTGTGGACGAAGCAAGAATTGTGGAGGGCAGTAATACGCCACGATGCGTCTACACTGCCGGAAATTCAAATAAGAAGAAGAAGAAGAACAGGCAGTGTGTAGCTTGAAACAAGACTGAACAGGACTGAACATATAGACTAAACAACATAGACTGAAGCCTGCATTTCTCAACCAAGGTGCCAAGCCTACCGTTTTGCTGTGGAAAGAGCCGGCAAGTTGATTTACGGCTTTCCAGTGTGGAGGAATTTTCATGTGTCGAGTCGGCGGTGATTTTGGAGACTGGGAAAACACAGTTTTCTTACCTTGTAGTAGTGACGTGAATATTTAGGAAAGTAGCTTTAGGACCACTTCTGTAAAGAAAGACTTCGCTGTGGAAGAGAAATAAACCATTTGGATATCTTTGTTTTACACTGGAGCGGCTGTGGACATTATTTTTCTTTATCAACGAACGTACTACTCACGAGTAAGCAACTTTAACCAGTAGAGTAGAACGTCGGCCCTCATATTAGTAAGAAAACTCTGTTCCAAGAGGAAAAAGGAATCAACACAAACTACTGGAGCGCTGAAAGAAGGATAACAACAAAATGTCGGAACCTAAGAAGGTTGAGATGACACAAAGGGTCTATGAGGAAGATGTCCGTCAGGCCATCAATAAGAGGAGAGCTAAGTTAGGTCAACTAACTGGTCACATGAATAAGATTAATCAATTAATGGATGAGGACGACGACGGTAACTTGGAAGGTGTACAAGATTGGTAGAATTCAACAATCTATTTGGAGAGTTCGGTGAGCTTAAACTTCAGTCCAGGTGGTACTAAGCAAGACATCAGAAGAGGAGAAGAAGAAAGATCAGGATGAATGGTTCACGCCGAAGGCTGACACATTTTACAACTTCACAGTAAAGGCTGACACATGGATGAAAGAGGTGCATCAGCGTATAGCGGAGTCTAGGAAGCACCAAGATGAGGTCAGGCCTGAAGACAGTGCATCCGGCGTCGTAAAAAGGAAAGGGTCTAGAGCACCATCCACTACATTTTCCAGAACATCATCTGCAAGCGTGCGTCTGAAAGTTGAATTAGAGAGGGCTGAGTTGCTAGCCCAGGCTTCCGCTCTAAAGCAAAAACGACAACTCGATGAACAGGAGGCTCTGCTCTTAGCTACCTCATCTAAGCTAAGAGCAGAGAGGGAGGAACAGGAGGCTCTGCTCTTAGCTTAGAGCCAAGCTAAGAGCAGAGAGAGAGGATTTACAGGTCCATGCTGCTTTAGCTGCTGCAGAGGCTAAGTTCAAAGTACTGGAAGAGTACGAGGGCCAGCGAGCCTCATCCAGAGTGTCCCGTAGGGATGGAATGAACTCTTACATAGAGAAAAAGAAGCCCTTCGAATCGCAAGCTCACGAGCAGGCTACGCCTACTCCTCAGGCCGTAGCGATGAATAGAGAACCTGCTTACAGTAGCAGCTCCAGTGCACCTGGTGGTGCTACACAGAAGGAACAAGAGTCTCTGCAACAAGAGTCCATACGAGCCATGGTGGATTTCCTAGTGAAGCAACAAAACCATGCTAATCTGCCCCCTCAACAGATTCCTATATTCAAGGGAGACCCTATGGGGTACACGCTATTCATCAGGGCCTTTGAACACAGAGTGGAGGACAAGACAGATAGTAACAGAGACCGGCTGTACTTCATGGAGCAGTACACGGATGGACAGCCAAGAGAGCTGATAAGAAGTTGTCTTCACATGGAACCAGTGTGAGGCTATCGCGAGGCAAGGAGGCTCTTGAAAGAACATTTTGGAAATGGATACAAGATATCAATGGCGTATATACAATGCACTGAACTGGCCTACTATCAAGTCTGATGACGGAGAGGCTCTCCACTCCTTTGGCCTCTATCTCACTGGATACCTCAACGCTATGGCTGACGTGGAGTACATGCAGGAGCTTGACAGCATATCAAATGCATTCATGCATGTCTGACTGTTAAACAAGTAAAAAATTATGTAAATATGTTGTTAGAATGGTACAAATATTCATCTGGTGACATTCTTCATAGCATTAGCACATTTATTGACCCAGAAAATGTGTAGTTTGACACCAAAATTGATCTTCTATGTTCAACATTCTAACAACAAACCCTAACCCAACATTCACATTTTTGGCAGTTGTTAGAATGTTCGACACATTTGTACCACATGCACAAACCTGCTTGATTATTGCCCCAAATAGCATGCAAGTTGGACAAAGTGGGTATGGTATGTCTGGAAAGAAGAGGCTTGTGGGTACCTATAAAACCAATGCTCACTCTGATATATTCATGTGAACGGCCAAGGGACCTTTTGGAAGATTAGCATGGCAGTTTTTTCTAGGCGAAAATTTAACATAATTTTGAATCATTGCCTATTAAAACCTCCTTCCCAACAGTTGGGCTTAATGAAAATGATACCAATGGAAAGCTTAGCTTCTCTAGTTTACAGGGATACCAATACCTTTGTGTTCGCTCAAATATTGAGCGCGCTATGGACCAAGATATTTATTAATGGGCAGAACCTTGATTTTACATGGCGACCATCTTGAAATCCATCATGATGACGTGGCCCCTACCCCAAAATGAAAGCTATGATGATGAGGAACACGTGGGAAAAATGTGGTGCTTTTGTCCGGCGTGTCCACATCCTTCTCAAATCTGGTGCTAAGCCAACGCACTAGGTGGACTTCCGGAGGGGCAAGAAGAGGCCCCCCCCGATTCCCATCACCATCCGAGGGGATGAGGTGGAGTCATATAAGTTCCTTGGAACCTGAACAATAAACTGGACTGGTCGGACAACACAGAGGCCCTCTACAGGAAGGGACAGAGCAGGCTGTTCTTCCTGAGGAGACTCAGGTCCTCTATCCCCCCCTCCCAGTGAGCTGTGGTGTTCCACAAGGAAGCATACTAGGACTGTTACTGTTCCTAATTTATGCAAATGACATGTCGTCAGCTTGTGACTGCAACTTGTTCCTGTTCGCGGATGACTCAGCCCTGCTGGTCTCTGACAGGAACAAGTTACAGGTTGAAAAAAACCTCAGCTCGGAACTCGGCAGAATCTGCACCTGGCTCGCTGATAACAAACTATCATTACACCTAGGTAAAACAGAGTCCATTCTCTTCGGTTCAAAAAATAAACTCAACAAGACCGACGGCTTCTCAGTTACAGTGGGTGACAATATTGTTACAAAGAAAGATGAAATTACATACCTGGATTCCATCCTAGAGGCAAATCTTGCCTGTGACAAAATGGCATCCAATGTAATAAAAAAAGTCAACCAACGAACTAGATTCTTGTACCGGATCTCCTCTCTGGTAAACAAGAATACCCTGAAGACTCTAGCAGGAGCACTCATTCAAGGGTACTACGACTATGCTTGCACCGCATGGTACCAGAGCACCTCAAAGGCGCTAAAAACTAAATTACAAACATCGCAAAACAAACTGGTCAGACTACTGCTTGACCTTACTACTAGAACCCACCTCACCCCTGCCCACTTTGACAACCTAGGATGCCTTAGAGTAGACAACAGAGTACAGCAACTTGCAATGGGCCTGGTCTACAAGATGCACTACCCATGTACATGTCAAAATACTTCCCAAAGGCCAGTGAATACCACGACCACAACACCAGAGGGAGCTCCACAAATCATGTCAAACCCAGATTCGGCTCAAACAAGGGACTAAACATGTTTCGCAATTATGCAACAACAATGTGGAACGCCCTACCCACAGCTGTAAAGGAATGTGAATCACTACCCACCTTCAAAACCTCTCTAAAATAGCACCTACGGGAGACTGCAATTCGAAACTGGCTCCTGTAAATATCCAAACCCAACCCCCTCCAATGTACAGTTCCCCCCTCCACCCAACAACCTCCAATGTACAGTGCTGTGGCACCAACAAACTGAACAAGCTGGTGAGGAAGGCTAGCTCCGTGGTTGGAGTTGAGCTGGTCAGACTAGAGGTGGTGGCAGAGAGGGGGATGAGAAGGAAGCTGGCTGCTATCCTGGAGAATCCCTCCCACCCCCTCTACGATGAGCTAGTCAAGATGAGAAGCACGTTCAGGCTGCGGTTACACCTTAGTTTCATTTTCAGATGAGTTTCGCTTTTCCAGGTCGCAACGTAGCGGTAGCCGAGTGAGACATACGTTTTGCAACCTGAGTACAGTGATGTAGTACACTGCCAAAGCAGTAGGTGGCGAACATGAAAGCAATTTTCAACCAATCAGAACTTGAATGTGCCAATACACTTCCTGCAAAGAAAATGTCAACAAGGCGCCGCCATCTTTAAATGCCTATTTACCCAATGCAGCACTTATTTTTCAGAAAAGTGTAATAAAAGTGCAATAAACAAAACGGATACATTCACTGTGTGTTCTGCCTCTCATTTGTTGATGAAACAAAACTAACATCAACACAAGTGACCACCAAGAGCGGATAGTTTAGTCTCAAAAAGGATCGGCAATGTTGTTAGCTACATTGTTAGCTACATGCTAACGTGAATGGAGTATGCCAGTATAACAGTATAGCATTGTGGCTAGAAGCTAACGCTAGCTCACGTTAACCAGCCAGCACCAAACTGATGATATCGGGAGCTATCAGTAGCTAGATAACATTAGAGACAACGCTGTGTGTATTAAACAAAGGTGAATAGATGACTGGGCCATTTTGTTTAATGCTTGTTAAACACTATGGGTGCCGGCCAGAAATCCAGAAAATGACTGTGGATTGCCAGCGCTATTTGTCTATGGAGAAATTCCCCTTCTTTGCAGGGCTATAACTTTTTAAATTCTATTGCTACATTGCCATTATTAGGGCCCATTCAAAGTCCTATATGTATTGTTCATTGTGTAGCAACGTTAAACTTTTTCATTCACATATTCATAGTAAAGTATGGTCTAATGTATAAGTATGTTTTCATCTCTTTCTGCAGCTTTCTCCAGAACGTGATATATAGCCCCAAATGCATTATATTGATGATGAAATACAGTTTGATGGCAATCGGGGCGATATAAAAAATTTCAATTGGACGTACTTCTAGAATGATCTACGTATGATCTGATGATGACCGGATGGGCGGGGGATCGTTTATAATTCCGTGGGCAGCGTTATATCATTCATCTAGTGTGGGTGATATGTTCATCATAACAGTTTATATGGAATACGATCAAAAATAACGCTGAATCTTACCGTATCCTCCTCGCGCGTTTGGGCGATGAGCGTGAAACAGTCATTTACCTATTATGGTATGTAGAAATATCGGGTCCATTTCCAGCTTGTATAATAGTATATATGTCCAAATCATGTTGTTTATCGAGTTATTGGCAATCGATCGCTATGTATTGTGTCGAGATTGAGTCCCCGTAGCCAAACAGAGTGCCCGGAAGTAATACGGCCGACCAGCACAACCTCCATAGCACTTCCTGTTTGGCGATTGCGCCGATCGGCCACCAGATGGCGCTCCTGAACCGCCAAAGAGCTCAGTGGGTCCTCCTGGTGGATCTCAGGCCAGCGGAGGGGAAATATGAATCCGATCGCAGATTTTTGAAATATTGATATAAGGACGCTGTAAAGCGTCCTCCGGCAACTTGAGCATGGCCGGGAATGACGCTTTTAAGCGTTTTCCGGCAGTCAAAGTGTTAAGATTGAAAGAGGAGCTTGAGCTAACAGGGTCTGATAGCTAACGCTAGCTCACGTTAGCCATCTGCAGTGCTCATGCAATCGGTAATGCTAGCAGAATGAATGGATGTAAACTTTATTTAACATATTGCATAATGGGTACAATACGGCTCAATACAAACAATTGTTAAGGGAATGCAGACTGTTGTAGCTTGGACTGGCGTCCTTATAACAATAACTTGACAACACATGGTAGCTGCAGCTATTTGGGACAGCTGTTGTCACCGGAAGGGCACGCAGATGGTATCTACTGCGCATGGGCGTTGAGCAACAACGGCTCCGCGCAGATTACACGACATGTTGTCGGCAAGTTTTTGGCGCTATTCCAAAACGGAAACACAATTTAGCGTTTTCAGTAGGGCCACAACGTTTCCGGCAAAAACGGCATTTCTATGTAATAGGGACAGCAAATGTATTCAAAAACGTATAAAAACGAGCACAAAAACTGTGTGTAACAAGGGCCTCAGTCAGACTCATACCCCCCCCCCCCCAACTAACCTCCTCGGCCAGTCCTTAATGCCAGCGGCCATCAGGCTCCACAGTGGGCAGGGACTGCTGCCAGACATCCAACTAGGAACCTAGTAGCTGTTGCGGTGGCGGAGCCCAATAGCAGAACACAGGGAGAGAGAGAGTGGAGCGTTTTAAGTAGGTTTTAATTCCTTTGGGTACCAAGCAGACAAGGCAGTAGAGAATATACAGGAATGTGCGACTTTGGACAAGTAGTGACTCTTGCTAGAGTTCCTCAGGAAGGTTCAGGCAGGTAGTACGTCAGGAGACAGCGTCGGCCGGGAGTGGTGGTCCTGGGCACAGGGAGAACAGAGGTTAGGACATGGCAGGCAGTACAGACAGAGCAGGCAAGGCTAAGTACGTCCTCGTACCTAGGATAACACTGAGACGATCAGGAACAGGATCCGCAGGGTTGATATCCAGACCGTTGATGAGCTGACGGCTCTCAGCTGGGCTGATGGGCTGATGACTCTCAGCAGGGCTGATAGATGGCGTCGGAAGCTGCCCATATAAGGGCGTGGAAGTAGGTAGAGAAATAACGGCTCACGCCATGATTGTGACAGGACCCCCCCCTCTACGGGCGCCTCCTGGCAACCCTCCAGACTTGTCCGGATTGGCCCGATGGAAGTCCCGGATGAGGGCAGGATCCAGGATCAGCTGGCGGGAGACCCAACTGCGCTCCTCCGGACCGTAGCCCTCCCAGTCCACCAAGTATTGGAAACCGCGGCCGCGGTGGCGCACGTCCAGGAGCTGCCGGACTGTGTAATCGGGGTGGTCATCAATGATCAGCGGAGGAGGAGGTTCCGGAGCTGGAGGGGACAAAGGACTGGAGACCACCGGCTTCAACTGTGAGACATGAAAAGAGGGGTGAACGCGCACATGGGAAGGAAGCTTGAGCCTGACGACTGAGGGATTGATAATAGACAGAATCTCGTAGGGACCAACGAAACGGGGGGTGAGCTTCCGGGAAACTGACTTTAGGGGAAGGTCTCGGGACGAGAGCCAAACCATCTGACCTGGTTGATAGTTCGGAGCCGGGGTCCGGTGGCGGTCAGCAAAGCGGCGATTCTGGTCAGCGGAGCAGCGCGGCCCTGGTGTCCTTCCATATCCTCCTGCAGCGACGAAGGTGCGCCTGCACCGAGGGGACTGAGATCTCTTCTTCCTGAGTAGGAAACAGTGGAGGCTGGTAGCCCAGAGAGGATTCGAAAGGAGACTGACCTGTGGCAGCGGAGGACAGGGAGTTGTGAGCGTATTCGATCCACGGTAGGAAGGTGCTCCAACCAGAGGGATCCTGGGTAGTGACGCAGCGGAGGGCGGATATAGGTCTTGGTTGGCCCGTTCCGACTGTCCGTTGGTCTGTGGATGGTACCCGGAGGAGAGGCTGACCCCGGCAGAAGGCCTTCCAGACCTGGGAGATAAACTGAGGCCCTCTGTCAGAGACGATGTCCACCTGAATCCCATGGAGGCGGAAGACGTGGAGCACCATCAGGTCTGCGGTCTCTGAAGCAGAGGGGAGCTTGGGAAGAGCAACAAAGTGAACGGCCTTCGAGAACTGATCGACAATGGTTAGAATGACAGTGTTACCGTGTGAAGGAGGCAGACCGGTGACGAAGTCCAGGGCGACGTGTGACCAGGGCCGGCCAGGAACAGGCAGTGGACGGAGGAGCCCGGCAGGCGGTCGGTGGGAGGCCTTCCCACGAGCACAGACGGAGCAGGCAAGGACGAAAGCGCGGGTGTCTTCCCTCATGGAAGGCCACCAGAAGTGTTGCTTCAGCAGGGACAAGGTACGGTCGACCCCAGGATGACAGGCGAACCGGAAGGTGTGGATCCACTGGAGCACCTAGGAGCGGACAAGGTCGGGGACAAAAAGCCGGTTAGGTGGACCGTTACCTGGATCAGGCTGGTGGCAGACTGCCATATAATGCACATCCTACATAAAATAGATTACACCTTTATGGATACAGGTCATTACAAAACATATCCTATGTCACAGATATTATATCCTCTGAGCAAACTGTGTCATTGTTGGTGCAGCTGGATAAATACCTTAGTTATTAACAGACAAGAAATGACTGAAGTTGAAGGAATGTAAGACAAAAACACATCTCATGTACACCCTTTTTTGGAGTTGAGCAGAACTGTAGGGCTAGGGGGGAGCAGGGGAAAGTCTGACTCACCCGGAGCCCAAAACAGGAAAAGGTTATTTGAGTTGAGGCAAACTTCAGATGCACTCACTAGGATAGCTCATCTGAAATCCAGATAAAACCAGTTTGACCAAAACAATGAAACCGGCCAAGAAACCTTTTAGTAAGTGCGCAGTTTTGAATAGGAAAATACAATTATTAGACACACCTACACTCTCACCGAACTTTGGCCAATTAGAAATTGACCTGCCTTTATTGCAATGTGACAGGGAATAAGAAAGTATAAATATTGCCTCCATGCGATGACATGTAGGACTTTGTGGGTTACTCTTGTGTTGTAATAAACTATATCTCCTCCTATTCATCTGAATCTGCCCGGCGTCTCTCTCTCTCTCCAGCCCTGATTAAGTGTGTATTGTACCTATCATAGAAATTAATGACTAGTGTGGAGAAATCATCTTCTCTACTACAATTGGAGCCCAACGTTTGCAGAAGAGGTGGGCATCCGACCTCCGGGACCTGAACAGCAGCCGGCCGGTAGAAAAGGTGAGGAACCAATTTCTCTAATATAATTTCTCTAATTAGTTAAAACGTACTGCTGGATGGGTCCCTGGGGCTGGACCGCTCATACTTCAAAAAGAACCATTGAGATTGAGAGACGGGCTGTAAAGATTGGATGAATAGCTTTTTCTTTTCTTTAAAAGAAAGTTAGACAAACTAACAGTGTATTTGTATTTGGGTGGTAACGTAGCTCTGTTCTGTGCTCGGTCTCAAACTTTTTCTTTTTCTGTGTCCAGAGGCGCGCTAATTCTGGGCATAGAGAAGGGAAGACATCTGTTTCCCATTTTTTAAGGCAGAGAGAATTGTGAGAACTTAGCCGGTTTTGATTAACCTGTTGAGGGACTTATTTGAAGTGAGACCGTGGGAATCTCACATATTTATTGTGACAGAGGTGTGTGACTCTGTCACAATGTGTTTAGCGTTACGTGTGTGAGTATCGTTAGCACATATTAAGTACCTTTCCTCTGGGGATCTTGTGTGATCTGAACGGATGGAAAGGAGACAGATTTGAGATAACAAATGACTCTCTGTGTTTGAGGAAAAATGAAAAACAAAGGTAACAGATGACTTTGTTTGTACACAAGTGTCAGAGGTAACGGTTGACGACTCTGTGTGACAGTGACTCTGTGTGTGTGTGTGTTTAAGTGACATATGTGAGTGACCTTTCAGCTCTGTGATCCAATCAGGTGATTCACTCAGCTCTATGGTTTGCGTGGTGAACCTCTCAGCTCTGTGAATGCACTCAGCTCTGTAGGTAGTGACCCTGAACTGAGATATTGCGGTCAGACTATAGCTGACTCGTATATATATATTTTTTTGGGGCACTGTTTAATGACAGGGAGTGACCCCCCTGGTGTTCTGAGACTGCCGTTGTGTGACGCTGGGACTGTGTGTGGGTTATTCAGAGGTAGAAACTCTGTAAACTGGCGTTGCGTGTGTGAGTGACGTTAGAATAAATCTTGTCTGCAGGCAGGAGATATTTTTTATGTTATTATGTTCAATAAATAGTACAGGTTGCAAGGGCGTGGCCCGATGTTATATTTTGTATTGTATACATATTTTTTAAATTATTTTCAGAGGTACTAGACTGGGGACGGTTTGTAATCTGTAATATCTGACTTTCTTTATTTTAAAAGAAAAAAAAAAAAAAAAAGAGGGAAAAGAGTGGAGGAGCAGAGCAGATGAAGAGTGGAGGAGAAAATTTTGTTTTTGGCAGAGGTTTCCTTGAACAGTAAGGGAGCCAACAACTACACATTCCAGCAGACTCTGGGCAGAGAGCCAAACATCTGGTCTCAATTTTCGGGCCGTGAGGGACCAGTTCTTGGTTGTGAAGCAGAGGAGAGGCGAGTCTCGAATGAGCAGAGATTCGCAGTGTAGAGAGACAGTATCAGAGGGCGGAGTCTCACGACTCACAAGGGTGGGGGCACGAGGTCTGTGACTTTTACGGATGCACCAAGTTTAAGTTATTGCATTTCATCATCATTTCATATAAAAAGAATTCTAGTGTAAAGTGTCTGATTATTCTGTTTATGATTTTAGCAGAAGTGGCGGATCTATAGCCGGCAGTAGTCTATGAATATTAGTATATAGGGAGCATGTTGGTGACATAAGTTGGGCCGTTCTGGGTTTTGGAAGGAGTACACACAGGTTGTGAACAATGCCCGGTTTTTGACCAACTGAATACATTGTGATTAGGCGTGGAGGAAATGTCCAACATATGGGTAAAAAAAGTGGGACACATCACAGAATTCAAACTCGAGTTAAGACGAATTGACGAGTCTCCGCACAGGTGCGGGGTGTCTGAGGCAGGAGCCGAGGAGGAGAGAGAGGATGTTGAGAGTCTAGTCAAAGAGTCTATTCGGGCCACTGATGGGAGGTGTGATGGATTGGGGAGGAGAGCACGAGTGAGGTTGAGAAGAGTGGATGAATCTCCGCTGTCTCCACGAATTGACGAGGTATTGGGGTCGGAAGGCGGGGAGGTCCACAGTGGAGATGAGACTGAGAAAGGGGAGGATGAGTGGGTAGTTTTGGGTGTGGTCGTGTTGGACCTAGCGTTTGAACCCACAGATGGAGACCCTGGTATGTCACAAGAGAGAGAGGATGTTGAGAATCTAAACTTGTGTAAAGTAAGCAAACCACAGCGTTCCCTCATTGGTCAACAATCAATGAAGCAGGATCGCAAGGAGTGTAAGCAAAATTTGAGACAAATGGACGAAGCCCCACACAGTTGTGTGATATCTGAGACGAGAGATGGGGACGTTTTGGGTAGAGTTGACACGGAGGAGGAGAGAGAGGACGATTGTATAGTTCTAGAGTCGCAGTCTACCCCCAGAGGAAGAGGGGTACAGCAATGGGAATCTTTAAGAGAGTTTATAATTGCGAACAAGGGGCTAGATTTTGTACATCATTGTTGGTGGACGGGTACAGAGATTAAGATGATTAGACTATCATGTGACATGACACTGTGTGCCCTGTCAATCATAAATAAATAAATGAACTAACAGGTTGATCTAAGTTGTAGTGGAATATCTATCTCTCTTTTGTTCTATCTTGAGGGATGAAGGATATAAACTATATAGACTGAAATAACAGAGGTGGGCGGTAACAGCCCACTCAAGACTGTTGTAAAAAACAGAGGAAAAATACCAGGATAAACCAAGTGGTCGTATAAATCATTACACGTTTTGAAATATATAACAGATCAGGACAGACAGAGGGTCTTTTGTTTTTTTACACATCATAGTGTTCCGAGTATAAGAGTAGAATATAACTTGTGAAGAAAGTTTAGTATATTTATTATTATTTTATTTAGTTATATTTAGATTTATTATAGTATAGTTGTACTATAATAAATGAATAAGGTCTTATAATATAATTAGTGACTTCTCTTTTTCGCTCTCTGTCTCTCAGACATAGGATTCAGGGGGAGAGAGAGAGAGGAGGAGAGGAATGTGGTGCTTGGGCTGCTTGCCAAGACACCGGTGTGCTGCCAAGAAAGCGCTGTGTTGAGTTTAGAGAGAGAGAGAACTAGTCTGAGAGGAATGTGGTGCCGTGTGTGCTTGCCAAGACACCGACATGCATGCCAAGAAAATGCAGTACTGCGTAGGGAGGAGATGGAGCGGTCTGAGAGTGACACCAAGTGGTTGGATTGGAGCATTACATCTTTGATGAATAAATTGTTTTTAGAACCAACAGACTGATAGGTTTTGATATTTTTATCATAGACAAATTGATTTCTTGCCTAGGGGAAAGGAGTACTGTGAATGAATTAATGAATGGTAATTCATTTCCTTACATTTTTTGTACAGGATCTCAAGAAGGTACTGAGCGAGATCAGGGGCAGTTGTTTTTAATGTTTATGATGGTCATTATTAGCATCATTGACAGTGACCATGCAAAGAAATATTTTTGAACGTGAGGGTAGAGATAAGTTAGAAAAGTTTGAGGAAGGAAGGAGGTTGAAAGGGTAAAAGTGGAAGGAGTACAAGGAGTACATTGAAAATGAACATTTGATTAACTACTGTTTGTGTTTGTTTTCAGAAAAAAGGAGAACCAGGAGTTGTGTGAGAATTAACATACATGTATGGGTGCAACATGAATGCTAAGAATGTTTTCTGAAGCATCACTAAACACATTTGTTTTCATCACAATTTGAGGGGCCTAGTGGCAGACACAGGTGTATTCTGACACTGAGTACATTTCCTGGGGTCATGGATGTCCCTAGATACCATGAAGATGCAAATTGACCTCGTGGGAAGTGGAACAATATTCCATTTTGCCAATAGAATATATATTTTATATATAGAATATGTATATTGTATATATATTTTAGGCGGGTTTTTGTCAGGAAAATGTTCCACAGGTCAAAGTGTAAGGTAATGAGCAAATGATTTGTCATTTGATTATGGGAGGAATAAATAGAGAATAGGTAGAGAAGAACAAGGACAACGGACAATGACGACTGACCAGACATGAGTGAGTATGGAGACAAGTGAATGGGCGCCATGGATGTTTGATATGATATTTGATCATCAACCTAAAGCTGACTAACTTGATATGATGTAATGGCATGGAAAAGCTAAACTAATAAAAAGTGCTAACGTAACACTGAGGCAAACAGGTCATTGCAGGCTAACTTAACACAGCTTAAAAGGTCCTGTATAGGTCCGCCTGTTGCAAACTGTGCAAAATAAATATTCTGTCAAAAAGAGAGCATCCTTTGAAGGAGAGAGACCATGGGGAGAGCCAATCCAATTCCAAGACAATGAAGCACGACTCAACACATCACCTGGAGCAACACGAAGCAGACCACGAAACAAAGACAGTGTTGTAATAATATAAGACAAACAGAAATTACCATGTGCAGAGACTCAAAAGATGGTATAAGTTTTCTGTTCTGTATTCTTTTATCATAAATCCAAGTGGGACAGCAGAGGGTGCAACGGCAGAGACTGTGAGGGGGCCTGAGGGTTCCTGAGGGATCCAAGGATCCAGGGGGAGATACGCTGGACAGACGGTCGAGTTCTCGAAATGCAAAAGCACCTCAAAGTTAAGTACAAGTGCAACTCCAACATGCTAGCCCAATTGGGGTTACCTTGCCAGCAATTTCACTGTATGAACATATATTTGTATATTTGTATTATTGTTATTTTTTTTTTTTTTTGGCATAAGAGCAAAAATAAGCCTCCATAGTTATATGTATATCCATATAATGTATGTCCATGATATAACCTTTGAAAATATAAAGAGAGGAGGCCAGATGATGAAATAGGATTATAGCCACAGTGTCCTCACATTTTAGCATTTCAATGTTCCTGGTGACTAAGTAAGTCATTAATATACGAAATGAGCAGAAGAGGTGTAATGACATACCAAGCAACCAGTATTGAAAACTAGCACTTGTGCTATAAATACGCAAAACAATACATCTGGTCTATTCATTGTGATGGATCCAATGTAGCTGTGGTGTAATTTTTAAATGAAGATATCATACATTGAGGTGCCCCAGTTTGACGACCAACACGATAAAGAGAGGCATGATGGACGTGATGAATGTACTTGAAATGTGACAAAGTGATGTGAAATGTGAAATTCATGTATTTGGAGTTAAGGCCTAAGGGATTCCTGTCTAGATATGTGCCCGGGAATGGGGACCTCTCGGTTATGAGAAAAAACTGGATAAAAAAAGAAGAAATGTATCTCTGCCGGGGAAGGGGGTCTCTATTTGAATACAGCGCAGCTCCAAGAGGTGGCTTGTGTTCAAGATGGGATATGCCTGGATCTGGTGGGGGGTGTGTCCTAAGGGACAAAGAGGTGTACTCTACCAAAGGGAGGTCCTAAGGGACAAAGAGGTGTACTCTACCAAAGGGAGGTCCTAAGGGACAAAGAGGTGTACTCTACCAAAGGGAGGTTCTAAGGGACTGAGAGGGGTACCCTACACAAGCAGGGAAAAGGTCAAAGTGGTGGTCGAAATGAACCATACAAATTAGAGAGTCTTATTTATCAATTCTTTCAATGTATTATATAATTGGATATTTCCAGGAAGCGGTTGTATGTCACTAGGATAGTTACTGCACAAGTCTGGTTTAGCAAATAATTGTGTCAAATGAATTTGAAACTGACGTGTGGTAAATGAGGAATTGGTTGTGCATTCAATGTTTACTTTTAGGAGAGAGTTGACTATTATGTGTATTGGAGTAAAACAATGAAAATGAAGGCAATGAAAATATTGGCACGGCTGTACAATGGAGCTTGGCTAGATCAAATTTAGAAGGGTGGTGTAAACAAGCAGTTAAATATGGGAATTTCTAATTGTAATTTTTTCCTGTTGGAACATGTTGCAATTGGTACCCTGGTCAAGACGGTGTGGAAAAAGAGGGACATTGGAGGAGGATGAGGACTTTCTGTCTGAGGACAAGTTGCTGCCATACCAACCTGGAGTCCTGACACAACTGACCTGGCCGGATCCTAGAAGCTAAGCAGGACCAAAGCCTGAGGTCAACATCATCAGGAAAGCGAGTGGCAGATGAAAGGACAATTGTGTTGTGGACTATGGACTAGATCAGTGTTTCTCAAAGTGGGGCGCGCGCCCCCTAGGGGGGGGCGCAGAGGCATGACAGGGGGGGCCTTGAGATTTAACTTTTTTTTTTCTTTTTTTTTGATTACAGAAAATTATCACTAAAGTGCTATCTGTTGCAGCTGCACTGTTCTCCATGAAAATACCATATTTGGATAAGTTTGACCATTTCTCAAAATCTAAAAATCATTATTTAATAAAACACAGAAAAGTTACTCTCGATAAAGAAAAACTTTATAGACAACATTGAGACAAAGCTTCCTGACACATCTCCATCCAAACTCTTGGAAGAACTCATTGAAATCTCATCTGATACCACCTGGAGAGCTAGTTTCAGAGTGTGGTGCTGAGTACCAAGTATCTCATGATGCAGCAGTTAAGGTGTTGATACCATTCAGCACCACATATCTGTGTGAACCTGGCTTTTCATCCATGACGGCTCTGAAAACAAAATATAGGGCCAAGTTGAGCCTTGAGGATGACATGCGTGTTGCCTTGTCAAAGACTGACAGCAATAAAGACTGTTTGCTTATTTCCTATGTTCGCTTTGTAAATTCCCAGTCACTGAGTGAAGATCTGCTGTTTTGCAAATATGTCAAAAACAGAGCGACAGCTGATGAGCTCTTCAAAATTATTGACAGTTACCTGACAGAACATGGACTGAAATGGAAGAACTGTGTGGGCTTTTGCTCTGACGGTGCGCAGGCCATTGCAGGGAAAAGGAGGGGGCTATAGGCGCTCATCAAGGGGGTCTCGCCAAACGTGCAATGGACGCACTGTAAATTCACAGAGAGGCGCCAGCGTCAAGACAGCTTAGCCCTGAGCTGAATGAGGTTTTGACAGAAGTTATAAACGTGGTAAATTTCATCAAAACCCGACCCCTGAAAGCGCGCCTGTTCTGTGTCAGGAGATGGGAGCTGACCATTCTGCAGTGCTGTTTCACAGCGAGGCAAGGTGGCTCTCGCGAGGGAAGGTGTTGTCAATTTGAAAGGTCACGATATTGGTGTTATTTCAATAAATTTAAACATGGCCCATTTCATGACTATTTTGTTGGGGCGAGGGGGGGGGGGGGCCCAAGATATTTTGGTCCGCCAAAGGGGGGCCTGACAGAAAAAGTTTGAGAAGCACTGGACTAGATGATGGACGGAACGTGGACAGTAAAGAGTGAACAATGATTAAAGTGGTATTATAGTTAGGCCATGACATGTTACATTACATGTTGGTTTTGTATTCAAGTGAAAATACGCATGAGAATATGATCTTTTATTTGATGAAGAACTAAAGATTGAAGTGGAGTGAATGTTTGAAGTGAATGTTGGAAAAATGTAAGGTTACTGGCTGTAAGTCACAATAGGTCACGGTTTTACCTTTCTTACAAATCTTGACAACAGGGAGTTAATTTTTTCTCCTGTAAGGAAGGAGTTTTACTGAAATATTGTGGGCCTATTGGTGAAATGCCTCGAATGGACTTGCGGAATTAGTAGGTCTATGGATTAGATAGGCCTGAGCAGTGATTTTCACTGCTGGTCGACGTATTCTGCTTCTAGGCACAGTAACTGGGGGAGTTGATATATGTATGCACTAAACACTAGTGCAGAGTCACAGTATAGATACAGGTGTATCTAAAGGGAGGATATGTTGAGGTAGGAAACAGGTTAAACACAAAATGTGGAACAGTATGATGGTTGAAGAAAGATTTTAAGTGGGGAGATAAGGTGTAAAAAACACAGGAAAAAGGACGTACGAGGCACTGAACAAGCAAAGTTGTGTATCCTACTATTTAACATTATTATCAAAATGTTTTCAGCATATAAAAGCAAAGGCTGTTAGATGATAAGTTGGTTTTTGCAAATATAGAAGGGAAAACTTCATACAATAATCTGCAATTTACTTGGTGATGAATAAGTTACAAATAAGAAATGAATTTAATAGTAGTTTATGTTTTAAAAATGTTTAACTTGTGCATGCTGATGGTTTACAAAGACCAACAATGAGAACCAGCACTTCAGGTGCCACTAAGGAACGACACTGGGATACGAGTTTTTTTCTGTAAACAAATCTGTGATATCAGGTTTTTCCCTCTTGTTAATGAAGTGTTTCATTTAATGAACATTTATTATATAACCAAGGTATATCTGAGGTACATCTGGCATGTTAGTAATGAGTGTTGTGTTTATACTCATTCATTCAGTCGTGTGAAGTATTGACAGTCATTATTACATATAAATCACTAGTACACAAATATCATTAGTACATATATGTGGTAGGTACATATGAGTAGTACATAGTCATGGCATTGCCATGAAAGGGAGGAATGTGGTGGCAGACTGCCATATAATGCACATCCTACATAAAATAGATTACACCTTTATGGATACAGGTCATTACAAAACATATCCCATGTCACAGATATTATATCCTCTGAGCAAACTGTGTCATTGTTGGTGCAGCTGGATAAATACCTGAGTTATTAACAGACAAGAAATGACTGAAGTTGAAGGAATGTAAGACAAAAACACATCTCATGTACATACACCCTTTTTTGGAGTTGAGCAGAACTGTAGGGCTAGGGGGGAGCAGGGGAAAGTCTGACTCACCCGGAGCCCAAAACAGGAAAAGGTTATTTGAGTTGAGGCAAACTTCAGATGCACTCACTAGGATAGCTCATCTGAAATCCAGATAAAACCAGTTTGACCAAAACAATGAAACCGGCCAAGAAACCTTTTAGTATGTGCGCAGTTTTGAATAGGAAATTGGCCATAATACAATTATTAGACACACCTACACTCTCACCGAACTTTGGCCAATTAGAAATTGACCTGCCTTTATTGCAATGTGACAGGGAATAAGAAAGTATAAATATTGCCTCCATGCGATGACATGTAGGACTTTGTGGGTTACTCTTGTGTTGTAATAAACTATATCTCCTCCTATTCATCTGAATCTGCCCGGCGTCTCTCTCTCTCTCCAGCCCTGATTAAGTGTGTATTGTACCTATCATAGAAATTAATGACTAGTGTGGAGAAATCATCTTCTCTACTACAAGCTGGGCCTCCCTGATGACGGACTGGATCTCCCAGGTGGCGGAAGCCACCAGACAGGAGGAGGGGAGGATGTTGTCTGGGTGAGAGAGGACCCCTTCGGGGACAAACTGCTGGGAGAGGGCGTCTGGTTTAGCGTTCTTGGAACCGGGCCTGTAGGTCAAGGGCCTGTAGGTCAAGGTGAATCGACCGAAGAACAGCGCCCATCGGGCTTGGCGGGAGTTCAGGTGCTTGGCCGGTTGGATGTAGGCAAGGTTCTTATGGTCCGTCCAGACCAGGAAGGGGATCTCGGAACCCTCCAGCCAGTGTCTCCATTCTTCCAAGGCCAGCTTGACCGGCAGGAGCTCCAGGTTCCCGATATCGTAGTTGACCTCGGCCGGGGTCAGGCGGCGAGAGAAGAAAGCGCAGGGGTGTAGTTTCTGGTCGAGAGCGGAGCGCTGAGAGAGGACCGCCCCTACCCCGGTACTGGAGGCGTCCACCTCCACCACAAACTGGCGGGACGTGTCCGGCTGGACGAGGATGGGTGCGGAGGTGAAGCGCCTACGCAACTCGGAGAAGGCAGAGTCCACCTTATCAGACCAGACGAAGGGCACGGCAGGCGAAGTGAGTTGGGTGAGGGGTGCGGTGACCCGGCTGTAGTCCCTGATGAAACGTCGATAGACGTTCGAAAAACCCAGGAAGCGTTGGAGCTGCTTGACGTTGGTGGGCCTGGGCCAATCCAGCACCACCTTGATCTTCTCGGGGTCCGCCCGGATCTGGCCGCCCTCGATAATGTAGCCGAGGAACCCGATGGAGGAGACGTGGAACTCGCACTTCTCTGCCTTAACAAACAACTTGTTCTCCAGCAGGCATTACAAAGGGCATTACCTTGTACTTGAAGTGACCGAGTGGTGTCTTAAAGGCTGTCTTCCATTCGTCTCCCTCCCGGACACGGACGAGGTGATAGGCATTCCTGAGGTCCAGCTTTGTAAAAATGGTGGCACCTTGCAGGGGTTCGAAAGCAGAGTTAATCAACGGAAGAGGGTACTTGTTCTTGACTGTGATGTTGTTGCGGCCACGATAGTCAATACAGGGGCGAAGGGAACCATCCTAAAAAGAAACCAGCGCCGACAGGCGAGGAGGAGGGAGTGATAATGCCCGAGGCCAGGGACTCATGGACATATTTCTCCATGGACTCCCTCTCCGGGCGCGAGAGGTTGAACAGGCGACTAGCGGGGAGCGGGGCCCCCGGGAGCAGGTCAATGGCACAGTCGTACAGACGATGGGGTGGCAGGGAGAGTTTGCAAAAAACAGCCTCTAGATCAGGGGTCGGCAATTAGGTTTGCTCACGGGCCAATTTTTCCCCAAGCCATTGAAAAGCCAGTACCAAAAACAATGGCTAATTTAATATAATGATAGTGATTTTTTTTAACTCTGTCAAAATAAACGAGCTGCATAGGTGGCATAATAAACTCTAAGCGACATATACATGTTTGCACTGTCTTTTTTTCTATTATAAAGTGCCTCTCGGGTGCATAACACATGAACAGATCAGTCATTTGATTTTAATGCAGGTGCTCGCATTATAAATCGAATGTATTATTATTATTATAACAGATCAGTAGGGTGGGCATTTGATTTGCAGCACCGCAGCGGGTGTATTATAAATCGAATGTATTATTATTATTAAAACACAACTCACCATAATGCAGCCCTGCCCTGGGCTTATTATTGTTTCTGTTTTGGTCCTCCAAAATCCCTACTAATGTTTGAAACATGTCAAATGTCCACTCGCGTTGAATGCAACTACTTTATCTTCTGCCAACTTGAACACAGTTGCTTCATTGCCTCGTGTTGCCATGTCAACACGCGAGATTCACCTGTTGCGATAAACCCGTATTTTAAGTATGACTCCTGTTTATTAAAAGAAGCTTTATGTGTCTTGGAGGTCATAGGCTCCTCTTCTGGCTCCTCAGTTGGTATTTCCCCATTGCAAAGAAGCTATCCAAAGACGTTTGTTTTGTTTTTTTTAACACATTTTTGCAAATGTTAGTCGCTCGCATGATCGCATCCCAAACGCGGAAGTGAAAGTGCGTTAGGGAAAATATACACGCGGTGGTTCTCCCAGTCCACGTGACCAATTCTAGCATTTCAATTGGCTATAGTGACAGACATAGATATGATGAATAGATAGATACAGCTTCACAAAGACACTCTGGCGTCACGAGTGAATATTTCCTGCGCGTAAAATAAATATCATATTCTCAAAATAAACTGACGGGCCAGAAATGATTGCTGGCGGGCCCATTTGGGCCCGCGGGCCGCCTATTGCCGACCCCTGCTCTAGATCATGATACATTGGAGGGATAGAGGAAAGGTCAATGGGTTCATTCATTGGGAACGCGGGAATCAGTGACCTCCAGTGGTGGCCGAGCAGACCGCAGGCAGGTGGCGTGGCAGTGGGTGCTCCAGCTAACGACCGAGCCAGTAGGCCAGTTTATCACTGGGTTGTGTAATTTCAACCAGGGCATGCCGAGTACAATAGGGTTATGGGGGGAATTAGTGACGTGGAAGCAAATAACCTCGTTGTGATTTCCCGAGAGCAACAGGCGGAGTGGCTTGGTGTGGGCATCGCGGGGTCTGTAGTAATGTGGAAGCGGGATACGACGCCGGCGTCAATGAGGTTTTCGTCAGCGACCGAATCGACCAGAGCAGACAGGGGAAGTGACTGGCCGTTCCAAACCAGGCCAGGGTGGCACTGAATTGTATATTGGGACCGGAGCTGGGAACATAATTGAGGCTTGAAGATGCACCCATCATTACAGTCGAGCCTCGCCGTTTGGGCGAAGTGGACACGAATCGAGGAAGTGACCGAGCTGGCCGCAATAAATACATGCCCCCGTTTTGAGCCTGTGGAGGCGGTCGTCAGGGTGAAGGCGGAACCGGTCAAGTTCCATTGGCTCAGGGGAGTAGTGCTCGGTGTGAGCAGTGCGCCTGGGGGGAGGAGAGCGAGATGTTTTGGACAACGAGGAGCGGGTGCCGCTCGTCCTTTTACGTCGGCGTTCACGAAGGTCTCTGGCTAACTCAATTAGCTCGTCCAAGGAGTCCGGTTTCTCTTTGGACGCCATTTCGTCTTTAAGGACGTCGCTGAGGCCTTGACGGAATGCCGCTCTTAACGGAATGTCGTTCCACCCGGAGCCCGCTGCTAGGATACGGGATTCGATGGATTATTCGCTAACGCTGCGGTGGGCCTGACGGATGTTAAACAAGCCAGCAGAGCTATCCGAGCCACAGGTAGGGTGGTCGAAGACATTTTGCATGTCGGCGACGTATGCGGAAAACGAATTGCAGAGGGGAGACTAACTGAAATGAAGAGCTGTTGCCCATGCTAACGCAGGACCCTTGAGCAGATCCGACAGGTAAGCGATTTTAGATTTATCACTTTGGTAGGTGTATGGCTGTTGTCCGAATACTAGCGTACATTGAAAAATAAAAGCGCGACACTTTGAGACGTATCCGTCGTAGCACTCTGGTGCGGGGAGATGGGGCACTCTGCACAGGGGTGCGACTGTTTGGGCTGGCTGGGCTGCAATGTATTCATCAAACCGGTTACATCGTTCGTCTCGCTCAGCGCCGCTGATAGTCAGAGCGTGAAGTTGGGCAGTAGTTTCAGCAAGTGAGCGTGTGTGTTGGTTTACCAACCCGGCGTGTCCGTTGATGATGTTCCGGACCAGACCAGACCGTTGATGAGCTGACGGCTCTCAGCTGGGCTGATGACTCTCAGCAGGGTTGATAGATGGCGTCGGAAGCTGCCCATATAAGGGCGTGGAAGTAGGTAGAGAAATGGCAGCTCTCGCCATGATTGTGACAGTAGCTGACTCCCACCTAAAAGGACAATATACTTACCTCATGCATACCACACCTTATGTGTATACTTCATCAGAGCATATATTTAGCATTTTTTGATTATATATTAGATTCGATTTAGACTATTGGATTATTCTATTATATATTATATTGCATATATTTAGCATTTCGTTTAAATTAATTTATATTAGATTCGATTTAGATTATATATTGTAACTATATTTATTGTAGGGCAAATATAACTGAGAGGGCATACATACCCTCATCTCGCACCTTGTTGCCCATATGCGCATGTCCAGAGTTAATTATATTGTATATTGTTTACACTGCCTTTTTATTCTATTCATTTTTTATTCTCCACTGTACTATATATATATATATATATATATATATATATATATATATATATATATATATATATATATATATATATATATATATATATATATATATATATATATACATATCTTATCTTAAGTTAAAAAAGTTAACCCATCTGACTGAGAAACTGATTGTTACTTACAATTGACCCCAGGTCCCCCTACACTGTACTGCATTTATTTTAATGTTTAAATGTAGGCTACAGTCCTTGAAAATAAACGTGCCACTCCCATAATTAACACGTTAGAGAAAATGCATACAGCATGTCAGGACATGATACAGACGGATGAACTGGAAAATCAAGTCTGTATGCCCCGGGCCCTAACACACCGGTATGCCTACAAAACACATGAACGAGAATCGCCATGGCATACACATAGAGCCGTTGAAGATACAGAGGCAACTCGCTAACTAGTGTGGACAGTGGAAACCTCCAAAATGGACGCGCCGTAATAGAACGCTTTCTGTTTCGAAACTAGGAGCATGCGTTAGACGGCGCTACACCTTAATCTAATACGTGACTGGATGTAAATACAAAACCGTTAGGTTGACGTGTATTAACACAACTAGATTATAATCGGACATCTTTCCGTGGATATTGTCAAGACTGTGGAACTTCCTGGTTGTCGCAACATTTTACCTACCGAAACTGTCACGAATGCTTGACTTTGACTAACGTTTATAGATTTAACGGTTGGAAACTTAAACATTCTAATATTTAATAGCCTGGGATGTTTTCAACACACGACGGTTTTCTAACGTTACGAATGTAAAGAAGGGGAGAAGGAAAAGATTTCGTAAGTTTTCACAGCCATGGCAAACGGCAATGGTGGTGCATCGAGCAACGGTAAGAACGGAAAGAGCATTTCTCTTCTGCATAAACCACTTTCACTTTCTACGGTACACTACTGTTTGGATTGGAATCGTTTTTGTTGTTATACGGCATGATGTATAGACCTAATTAAGCGTGGGCGTCACTGGGCTATACAATATGGTAACTTAAAAGACTAGGCCTATTCGTTTCCAGATCTTTTTTTTCCTCGGGCCTGTGACATAACGTTAAGTGAATATTTGGTAGGCTACACAAAAAGGCTGCTTTTAGTTCAACTTTGTGCTGTATACATCGCCTCGTCTGTTTCGACACAAGGCTATTTTACGTTAATGCAGAATCATAATAATCGATAGTCTAATACAATTTCATGTTCATAATATATTTTATAATTTCTCTTGTCCAACATTAGGTGATTTGGTACTTGTGTCAGAAAGTTCTGACCTATTTCACGACAGCATTCTTGGTCCTCTTCAGAATGCATACTTATATGAGGAGTCTAAGCAGTCTTTCATATATAAATCAGCTTTCTTGATCAAGAATGCCACCCTGCAGGAAAAGGTCAGTCTAACTTTAAAGTTTTTCCATATATTTTGCTTTGTCATTTGATTTGTGACCAATTGTATATGGTCGCATTGTAGCCTATTCTGATGGTGCATAATGCCACCTATGGTGTCATTTTAAAGGACCAATTACCCAAAATGTTATAGTCATGAGTATTATGTACATATTATATAACTAACTATTTATGACTAAATCCCCTTGAGAAACTATCTTCCTGATGTCATCATAATCAATTCATTTCAGATAGCCTAGCCAATATACTTCCTGAAAAGATTGCAAAATCGATTCTGTTACCCTGATTCACCCATTCATTTGTTAGTAGTTGTAAATTACATCTGCAAGCTAGTCCATAAACAAGTAATGAAACTAGTTTGTTAAAAAAAAACCTTTTAGTTGCTCAAAAACATTCATAGCAATTGTGACAATTTAGCACCTGCTTGCACATGTTAGCCAGTGTTAATTTCCCATAGCAACTGGTCCAGTGAATTTGTTTACATTTGTAAGCTTCATGTATTATGATACTAACTTGACATCTCCTCAATGAACAGAAGGCCATGCCCCCTCAACGTGTTAGCTCTGTCGAGACTGCTTACTTTTGTTAATTTTTATAGTTTTAAGAGTTTTGTTTGTACCAACTGTTGGTGCATTTAATGTGTATACTTATCTATTTTGATCTAGCACAATCTCTGGAGCAAAACAGAAAGAAGCATTTTATATAAAAGTATTCTGTACTTCTGTATGACAACTAATAAAGAAACTTGAACTTGAGTTGGCTGTGTTCAGAGGGGGTGCACTGAAACAGTTATAACAAATTAAATTAAACATCTGAAGCTGAAAAAATTACACTTCTGGCTTTTTCTGACTGAATTAACATCTGAACTGGATCTTTAAAGGATACAAATATTTTCTTCCCTTTGTCAGTATGAGAACTTCCGAGTGCAGAGAAGAGATGCTGGATACTCTGAAAAGGATCTCAAGGAATCTTATGGGTTTCTACTGTTTGATGATAAAAACAGGGTATTTCAAAATAACTTTACTACGTGCGCTTATATTATCACAAAGTTTATTGCAAATCATTGTGGTTTACAATACATTTATATCTTTCTCTGTTTAAAGGCAAATCAACTTGGAGAAACTGGTGTGGTCACTGGAAACAGCACATGCACAACTCTTGGAGATCCACTGAAAGGTAAATTACATTGGTAGACTGAAAATGTTCAGTGTTGACAACCCACTTCCTGTTGGTTTACACATGTCAACCCATGTTGACAAAGTAATGTTTCCCCAAAGCAGTAGTTTTTTTTTTTTAAACTTTGACCATTCCGCTGGTTCTTTTTTGCGTTTATCGCTTTTTCTCTGGTCAAGAATGACCGACAGAAACAGGTTGAATGGGGGTACAGATGGGGGGAAGACACTCTGAGAAAGTTACGGCTTTGTCCGGGAATCGAACTTGCTACCCCAGATCCGTGACGAGCACGGTTGTCCCCGGCGCCGAAATAGCGCTCGAGGTACGCGGTGAGCTACTGGAGCTCCCCCAAAGCAGTAGTTTTACAAAGTAATTGTACACAAGTCTCTCTTTCACAGCATATAACTGTACTGTAACATACTATAATTGCTCACGGTTTATTACATGCTTTGTGTGTTTTTAAATGCAAGCAAAACTGAAACAATCATGTAGCTCGGCTGAAAACAACTGAACTGTTATTGGGTTAACAAAATTAAACCGATTTTATTGAGTCAACTTATTTCAACCCCAATCATGTAGGCATTTACTGAACAATGGAAACATTATTATTAATGCATCTTTTCAGTCCCTTTTACTGATTATATTACATGCAAAGAACCTAGTGATTAATGGTCAGTAACAGTAGCAGTCTTCTTACCGAGCAGTTCCATGTTGTTTGTCTGGTGTCTCCCTGCTTCTGAAAGTGAAACCTTGGTCAACGGCTAGAATGGTAGTATGGGGTAAAATGAAAGTGCAAGGGAAAAATGTAATGACACCTGGTGCTTGTATGGGACATACACTTTCAGTTAGCCTACTACAGCACAGCCTGCTGTAAACTGGGAATTTGAAAGACAAAGAGAGGCTATGCCTCGCCAGAAAAGTTATTTATTCAACAAAGGGATTGACTGTTACAAGAGGGAAGCACTAATAATTTTATTATGTAAATTATAGCATACTCCTTTTCTATAGATTTGTCCTCCTTATAGATTGTGTTACTTCTGTGTAACTAGCATTGCACAACTCTTGAATTAAATTGTATCCCCCCCAAAATGATATTGGCTACTGCACCTTAAAGTAAATTATCTACAACTGTACAAAGTCTTCCTCTACTCTCCTTATTGCCAAGCCTAGACTGTGATAACTATGGTAGTTATCAAGTAAATCATTGGTCAGAGTTCTTGTGTTGAGCTGTCGTTTAGTTTCAATGGTTTTGACTCCTAGCTGTTGTGTGAAACACTGTGAGGACACAGTAAAGGACACAGTGCACACTTTGAGGACGCAGTAAAGATAGAACTCATCAAACCAGTTTCTGATCTTTGGTCTACTTCCTTTTCAGAGTTGAAACCTGTTGAACGCCAGTCATTTCCTTATTGAGCAACTCATTTACATTCTTACGTACATAACGTTTTTCCTGTTCTCCCTTTTGTAGAAAAAAAACACGCCACCCTTTCTTGTTGGCACTTGGAACAGCTAACAGGTTCATATATAAGAAGTAGTTGTTTGTAAGAAGTGAAATATGTTTTCTGTGGAAGTATTTTGACCATCTAGATGTGATTTTATGTCACCATATTGTGTAGTGAATGGCCTTTTTAGATTACAATATAATAGTGTTGTTCCTTAAAAAAACAATATCTGTCTATTTTATAAGCATGAGTTATGTTGTTGGGTAAGTCAAGTACATTTGACCAAAACTTTAAAACATTCACATTTTTACAAATGGAAATTGGGATCACTCAATCACAGACGATCTTGCAGGGACGTTTTGTCAGACCCATGCGTAACACTGTAGGTATGTGTGGTTTTGTGCTTGTAGTATGTGGATATTGCATAATATTACCGTCAGATTATTTTGAGAATATGATATTTATTTTACGCACAGGAAATATTCACTCGGGACGCCAGAGTGTCTTTGTGAAGCTGTATCTATCTACCGGTAGTCATCAAAAGCATGTCTGTCACTATAGCCAATTGAAATTCTAGAAATGGTCACGTGGACTGGGAGAACCAATGGAATAGTCCCACCGGGCCGCGTGTATATTTCCCTAACGCACTTTCACTTCCGCGTTCGTGATGCGAGCGAGTAACAAAATGTGTTAAAAAAAACAAAACAAACGTCTTTGGATAGCTTCTTTGCAACAGGGAAATACTAACTGATGAGTCAGAAGAGGAGCCTATGACCTCCAAGACACATAACGCTTCTTTTAATAAACAGGAGTCATACTTAAAATACAGGTTTATCGCAACAGGTCGGTGATTCTTGCGTGCCGACGTCCTCTCTGCATAATATGTGGCGACAACAACAACAACGAGGCAATGATGACAACTGTGTTCAAGCTGGCAGATAAAGTAGCTGCATTCAACGCCAATCTGGAATTGGAGGGCGGCGAGTGGATATTTGACATGTTTCAAACATTAGCAGGACTGAACAAGCCCAGGGCAGGTATGGTGAGTCGTGTTTTCATGCATTCTGACCTGCTGTTCATGTGTTACTTATGCACCCGCCGCGGTGATCTGCAACAGCTGATCTGCTGTTCATGAATGAATGAAAACTTTATTTAACAGATTGCAGAATGGGTACAATACAGTATGGCGCAATACACACAATTGTTAACACTATTGGGACCGGCCACGTATAAATACGTGGTTCGAATCCATGCGTTGTGGACCAGAGGCACGTATATAGCCGTGGCAAGTTGTTATTGTTTTATTCCATGTTAATAACCGGATCAAGATCCCTGATCGACTCTGCAGATCTACCCTCGGCAACATGCAATACCGGCCAGATCCTCTTAGGGGTGCCATCGCTGCCATCGCTCCACTGCAGTATCATTGTGGGCAAATGGAATTTGTATTTTTTTAGCCTCCAACGGAGTATCATATTACTCTGATCCCAAAGCAACATCATGCACCGTGTATCACGTTTCGAATCGCAGATCTCACCATGGAATAAGGGGATTTATCATCAACCAATGGACATATCGATCTACCAGATGCCGATCGATAACGGGGAAATGCTGTAGGGCAGGGCTGGGCGATATAACGATAACGATAAATATCGCGATATATTTTAATAATCGATATCGAATATCGAAATTAAAAAAAAAAACGAAAAATCGTTTTTTTTTTTTTACCTGCAACAGGGCAGTTTTAAAACCAGAGACAGTGGACAGACTTGTCTTTCTTGCCTGCAACTTAAAGTAATGGCTTTGCTTGTCCAAATGACAATACTGACCAAATTCAGATTTCTTTTTCTCTTGTCCATTTATTTTGTTTGCTTTCTAATTTAAAATACATTTTGAAACCGTCTGTACACAGTAGGCTATGTGTGCTAGCAGAACTAGACTCCAGTCACGAGTCACAGTGCACATGTGCGGTGGTTTGTCCACCAAAAAAGCGCCAAAAGATCGAAAATAAACTAGCAGAGCCAGAACTGTTCAACTCCTCTGGAGCCACAGCCAGCAGAGAAGCCGGTTTACTTTAGCTTTTAAACCAGCTGCAGCCTGAGAACTGGAGTGTGAGGGGATGTAACACTAAAGATGGCGGCAATGACAAATAATTGCTGCAAAATAAACATAAATCTGTTGTTAAAAAAAAAAAAAAAAAAAATACTTATAACAATTCGATAATTATCGATATCGAGAAATAAAATAAAATTATCATATCGTTATCGCGATATGATTTTCTTCCATATCGCCCAGCCCTACTGTAGGGTATCCCACGGGCTGACAGTAAGACCTTATTCACCTAAATTACAGCCGGATTAGACATTGTTGTGAGACGCAAGCATTCGATCAGTGAATGTGGCTACTTACACGGACACTCTATTGGTAATCAATAATACTACAACAGAAATGCCGTTGAATATAACGTTAGTAGCCTTTAGCTCTATAAGTAGCTTTCCAGAAAATATATGAGACGAAATCTGCGATAAAGCTTATATTCACGGCGCTATAAAATGCAACCTATTGATGGATTTTTCTTTTCTTTAAGCCATTTTGAAGGGACGGTTTATGAACTCAAGTGACAATGAGAATGGACAGATAGCAATACTAAAGTATAGATATAGCTCTACAAAGACACATCGGTTTGTTGACAAACCTTGGTCCTCTAGCACCATATTAGACGGCGCCGAACGGTCATCAAAGTGTTAAGGGGATGCAGACCAGAGAAAAACGTTTGTCTTGTTTACATCAGGGTCCCCCATTTGCGAGTGCTCGCTTATGCCTGTGTTTTTTACTGTTGTGAAGCACTGTGAACTGCAACATCTGTATGAAAAGTGCTATACAAATAAAGTTATTATTATTATTAAGTGTATGCACCCGCCGCGGTGCTGCATTTTAGTATATTAAATTAGCCATTGTTTTTGGTCCTGGCCTGCCAATCAAAGGCTTGGGGAAAATCTGTCCCGTGGCCAGACCTAATTGCCGACCCCTGGTTTAGGGAGTGGCTCTGTGCTATGCTTCAACATGATACTTTGGAAAGGTTAATCTGTATGTCATTTTCAGTTGCCACACCCCGCTCACGGTGTGCATTTGATCTAGGGACTAGGGGTGGAACGTAGGGCTGGCGATATGGCCTCTAAAGGATATGGTGATATTTTTTGGCTATATCACGATACACGATATATATCGCGATATTTATATACATTTCCTCTAAAGCACTTAAAAATGCTTGATTTAACCCTTTGATGCATACAGTCACGCCAATATGATGATTATAATAGTCCCTGCAACATATGTTTGCATTAAACCATGAAGATGCTTTAAAAAAAAAATGAACACCTTCAGTGCCCAGCAGGGGGCGCACGATTTAGTGCTTGAATGCCCAGCATCCACTTCAATGTTAGCGTTAATAACGCCTAATCTATGTTTTAAATTATGACTATGTGTCTAATCTGCCCGTCGCTTATCAATGACTCATTTTCCAGTCAACATTGTCGAAGCGGATTGTTTTTGTATCGGTTCATTTCCGTTTTATAGCATCTTGAAAAGCCCTCGTTTTCAAGGAAAATAAAAATATTCCATAATAAACGGAATATTCTAGAATACACAAAAAACTTTCAAATTTTTCGGCCTATTTATGAATCGTTTTCAAATAAACGCTAGATTATCGATAGTATATGTGTACGTATGCACGCTAAGTATATAGGCGATCTGATATCTGCTCTGATATATTTCCTGATCGCTCGCACAGCCAAACAGCCATATCAAACATAGGGGAAAATCTTATATCTCCGTGAAAACAGGTCTGATTATCCTAAGACTGGTAAAATAGATTCCTTACCTGAGATCAGATGGTATCCAAAAAGATTATTCCAATTCCTGGTCGCCATTCCAAAAATCGATCCTTTTATTGATCCAGCGCTACATACTGTAAAGACATATTACACGCTGTTCTGATGGTCCACAATGACTGGGATCATCTCCGGTTACATGCGTGAGAAGTAAAATGTGGATTCCGGAGTTTTTTTTTCTCATCCATTTTCATTGAGTCCATTCCAAAAGGGTGCATTACCACCTGGGAGACGATGGGGGGGCGCTTTTTTCACATCTGAGCTCCTGATGAGGCTGGTTTCCCAACGGTAGACTCGGTTGATGAAATATGAATTCAGATAGCTAATAAAAAGAAAATCACGCTAATTGTCGTGCTGGGCATTCAGGGGGCGGCCTGCTAACATGTGTTATGTCGTGGCTGGCATCCAAAGTGTTAAACGTTTCAAAAAATTTACTATGAGTAGTTACTGACACACTACCTTTTTATTTATTTTTTATTAAAAATAAAATAATCTACTGTAAGACAATTTATATAAAAACTCTTGGGTGCCTAAGCAGGGCTCGAAATTTAAATTTTTACTTGGTAGCACTGGTGCTCCCAACTTCAAAAAGTTGGGAGCACCAGCAAAAATTTAGGAGCACCCACCAAAATGTAAGGAGCACCAACAATATATACCGGTATGTAATATATTTTTTTATTGATAAAAAAAACTACAATATAACAGTACTGTAATGCAGTAAAACAGTGAAAGTAGCCTTAAACTATAGTATAGTGTAGACCTAGTTAGGGGTGGGAATCACCAGTTTCATCACGATACGATACAATATCGATTCTTTGGACAACAATACGATATTTGCCGATATCACAAAGTCTGCCACGATACGATACGATTCAGGTGCCTGCGATCGATATGAGATATTATATGACCATTTAACACAATCGGTAACATTTAGATCAACTCAAAAAAGGCAACGGAAATATCATTTGACATTTTTATTTTTGAGCTCTTCCAGACATTTAAATTATCTATTGTTTTTAATACAAATAGACCTCCTGTTCACTGTAAAGTGCCACGTTTTGATATATTGAGTTTTAAACTCACAACACGCAACCTAAAACCCCTTCCTCTCCCAAACCGTTCCTGCAATTGTTTTATGTTGCATGATGATCATGAATACATTTATTATGTATTGTATTTTTAAATATCAACATTATCTGTCCATCCTTAGTACATTTACTATAAATATACTATACTTCATCTGGTCTTTCCAAACACACACACACACACACACACACACACACACACACATATATACACACACACACACACAGGGAGAATGCCTGCCCCCCCTTCCCCAGGTCCCCTCTGCTGTTCTCTCTGTCTATCGCTCTGATCACGATTAGCTTGTTAGCTTACACTAACGTAACGTTAATTTCGGTCTTTAACGCGACGTGGGCATAAAGGAACGGCGAGGATTGCAAAGCATGTTAGATGCATTTGACCCGTTGCGGAATAAAACAGCAGGGACTTGTTTTGGGTCGCAAAATAGGCACACTAGCCTTGCTCTGTTGCAATGTCCGCGTTCCAGTCTCTACTGCTGTGCTGTGAGCCGATTGGATACGACTCTCCACGGGATTTTCAAAATAAGAGCATCGCAATATGGTCGCAACAGAACAATTATTTGCACTCGCACGAATGCTCCCAATTATATTTTGATGTCGCACAGATAAAATTTTGGTCGCATATGCGATCAATTCGGTCTCAATTACGAGCCCTGCTAAGACTTTTGCACAGTACTGTGTTTTCTATCCACTTTAGCTAAAAAAACACACACACTTTATATATACACACTACTGTGAGACAATAATAATCACACACAAAGGGATAATGGCTTATAGCAGACTTAATGATTTTATAATATTTCAGATAATGAAATTAAATGTTTATCATCAACTATCCAGTTAGTATTTATATTGTAACGTTTGGCCACTTTAAATCATTGAACGTAGAGAGAGAGAGCGCGTTTGAGTTTGAGCGTCCGTAGTGCCGTAATTTACCACACCAGGATTTTGTCAACACAGTTGGATCCTGGACGAAGCGATATAAAGAAACAAATTGCCAATAAATGTGAAGTTATCTTTGAACCTCTGTTGTCAAGCCTCGTCAATATACCCCCCCCCCCCCCCCCCCCCCTTTCCTCACTAATGGAACTGGTATCGCAGAGTCACGTTAGTTAGTTAGATAGTTTAGCGTTAGCTGAGCGGCTAACGGTGGCTAATGTTAGCCAGTTGATCAATTCAATTGTGTTGTCAATTCAATTCAAATGTCATTGAAGGTCCGAGCCGGTCTGTGTCTATAATGAAATGAGAGGAAAGTGCTGCGCTAAAGCAAGTTCGTCCGTGTTGATGGTTTGTTTTTAGCCGCGGCGGCTAACTGGCGTTACAACATAATACTCGATGTTCACGATATAGTAATTTACTACATCTCATGTAGAACAAGCCACGATACATAGAGTATACTTGATATATCGCCCAGCCCTAGTGGAACTGTACGCATTCGAACCGGACACCATTCGGTAAGACCTCCATGGTTCGGGGCATGTGTGTATTGTTCGGTTATTGGGATGCGTTAGCCACGAGCTAGGCTAACATTACGTTAGCTGTAAGCTAAGCTAACTAGCGTTAGCCGCGAGCTAACCGTGGACACGTTCACAGCGAAGTGACTCCACGACACCAGTCCATTAGTGGGGCAGGGGGGGGGGGGGGGGTATATTGACGAGGCTTGACAACAGAGGTTCAAAGATAACTTCACGTTTATTGGCTGTTCGTTTATATTATATTGTAGGAAGTGGGAAATCACGATCAGAGAGAGTTGAGTTTCTTTGACCACACATCAGTGTGCATAATTTATTAGCATAGCGTGCATAAATCAACAAACCAAGCAAAGAGTTAACATGGCCGCTCTAGCTACCCACAATGTGTCCTTAAAGTGCCACTTGCAGGTTAAACCCTACTCTTCAATTATGTGTAGTTTACATCATTTGTATCTAATTTCATTATTTATTTTTTTCCATTTGACGCCGGAAATTCCACTCAGAAAGGGTTAAAAATGTCAGTGCACGAATAACATGTATGGAGCCAATCAAAAAGCGTATCAAACGCTATCAGTGCCGTGACGTCACTGAAGGTAACTTTTCCCTACTTCTCATCCACTACAATGGAGTTTGACGAGTGCAGAAAGCCATTTCCTTGATCCAAATGGACTCCTTACAAGACGAAAATGGGTTTAATCGTCGGAGAGACTTTGATGGACCTCTACTACTGCATTTTTCTCTCCACGGGATTTTCAAAATAAGAGCATCGCAATATGGTCGCAACAGAACAATTATTTGCACTCGCACGAATGCTCCCAATTATATTTTGATGTCGCACAGATAAAATGTTGGTCGCATATGCGATCAATTCGGTCTCAATTACGAGCCCTGCTAAGACTTTTGCACAGTACTGTGTTTTCTATCCACTTTAGCTAAAAAAACACACACACTTTATATATACACACTACTGTGAGACAATAATAATCACACACAAAGGGATAATGGCTTATAGCAGACTTAATGATTTTATAATATTTCAGATAATGAAATTAAATGTTTATCATCAACTATCCAGTTAGTATTTATATTGTAACGTTTGGCCACTTTAAATCATTGAACGTAGAGAGAGAGAGAGAGAGAGCGCGTTTGAGTTTGAGCGTCCGTAGTGCCGTAATTTACCACACCAGGATTTTGTCAACACAGTTGGATCCTGGACGAAGCGATATAAAGAAACAAATTGCCAATAAATGTGAAGTTATCTTTGAACCTCTGTTGTCAAGCCTCGTCAATATACCCCCCCCCCCCCCCCCCCCTTTCCTCACTAATGGAACTGGTATCGCAGAGTCACGTTAGTTAGTTAGATAGTTTAGCGTTAGCTGAGCGGCTAACGGTGGCTAATGTTAGCCAGTTGATCAATTCAATTGTGTTGTCAATTCAATTCAAATGTCATTGAAGGTCCGAGCCGGTCTGTGTCTATAATGAAATGAGAGGAAAGTGCTGCGCTAAAGCAAGTTCGTCCGTGTTGATGGTTTGTTTTTAGCCGCGGCGGCTAACTGGCGTTACAACATAATACTCGATGTTCACGATATAGTAATTTACTACATCTCATGTAGAACAAGCCACGATACATAGAGTATACTTGATATATCGCCCAGCCCTAGTGGAACTGTACGCATTCGAACCGGACACCATTCGGTAAGACCTCCATGGTTCGGGGCATGTGTGTATTGTTCGGTTATTGGGATGCGTTAGCCACGAGCTAGGCTAACATTACGTTAGCTGTAAGCTAAGCTAACTAGCGTTAGCCGCGAGCTAACCGTGGACACGTTCACAGCGAAGTGACTCCACGACACCAGTCCATTAGTGGGGCAGGGGGGGGGGGGGGGGGGGTATATTGACGAGGCTTGACAACAGAGGTTCAAAGATAACTTCACGTTTATTGGCTGTTCGTTTATATTATATTGTAGGAAGTGGGAAATCACGATCAGAGAGAGTTGAGTTTCTTTGACCACACATCAGTGTGCATAATTTATTAGCATAGCGTGCATAAATCAACAAACCAAGCAAAGAGTTAACATGGCCGCTCTAGCTACCCACAATGTGTCCTTAAAGTGCCACTTGCAGGTTAAACCCTACTCTTCAATTATGTGTAGTTTACATCATTTGTATCTAATTTCATTATTTATTTTTTTCCATTTGACGCCGGAAATTCCACTCAGAAAGGGTTAAAAATGTCAGTGCACGAATAACATGTATGGAGCCAATCAAAAAGCGTATCAAACGCTATCAGTGCCGTGACGTCACTGAAGGTAACTTTTCCCTACTTCTCATCCACTACAATGGAGTTTGACGAGTGCAGAAAGCCATTTCCTTGATCCAAATGGACTCCTTACAAGACGAAAATGGGTTTAATCGTCGGAGAGACTTTGATGGACCTCTACTACTGCATTTTTGGTTGAAACAAAGGTAGTTATAAGGTTTTTAATGTCGTAAAAAAAGAACTACATTTACCACTAGGCAGCCTGTTGTTCAGTACAGCAGCGCTATTGGCTGTCGCCTTATGCCCGTCACTGGTCATAGTACCAAGCTGGCTAGCTAACGTTAATGTTACCCCGCTAACGTTAGCGTTATGTCTACTGTCATGAACCATTTTAAATCGGGGCATGTAGAAGAGTTTCGGGAAAGAGTAAAATGTGCAGGTCCTCTTCTCAGACCTGTGGGGCAAAGCACTGCACGCATTATGCCGGCTAGCAAGCTACACGTCACGCATGTTGATAGCACGATGGTAGCCCCTTTCGTGACTGATGCACTCGGTGCATCACAGTCACGAAACGGGCTACCACGATAGCTAACTAACGTTACCGTTACAAGCTCAAACACCTTATAACTACTACTGTCGTGTCCATAAGTTCCCTTGCAGAATACTTTGTTTGTGAGGACAAAGGTATACAGGAGTTAGGAGTTTCGAGAATGCCGACTAGCAAGCTAACTTAGCTACTAACGTTATATACACAATATGTACAATGACGCAATGATTTACATTAGTATTTACAAATATGGTAACGTGGTTGTGGCTTTTACAAATAGTGGTTAGCTTTAGAGATAAATGGCTATGATCACGGAGCAATAGTGTTAGGTGAAACAGATACTAGATCCTCGGCTAGCCTAGTAGTAACAAGAAGGCTCCTTGCTTCCTGCCACTTCCTGCGTGTGATTCTCAGGCCCCCTGCTGCCCTGTACCTTGTGTGACGTCATCATTAACACTTTTAACTGCCGGGAAACGCTTTACAGCGTCATTCCCGGCCATGCTCAAGTTGCCGAAGGACGCTTTACAGCGTCTTTAATATCAATATTTCAAAAATCTGTGATCGGATTCATATTTCCCCTCCACTGGCCTGAGATCCACCAGGAGGACCCACTGAGCTCTCTGGTGGTTCAGGAGCGCCATCTGGTGGCCGATCGGCGCAATCGCCAAACAGGAAGTGCTGTGGAGGTTGTGCTGGTCGGCCATATTACTTCCGGGCACTCGGTTTGGCTGCCGGCACTCTGGCTCGTCACAATATATAGCGATCCATTGCCAATAACTCGATAAACAACATGATTTGGACGTATATAGTATTATACAAGCTGGAAATGGTTCATCAGGATAAACATCCCATAATCGAAAACGGTCTACACCACGCTGATCGTCCAACGGCGCGAGGAAGATCCGGTAAGATTCAGCATTATTTTTGATCGTGTTCCATATAAACTGTTATGATGAACATATGACCCACACTAGATGAATGATATAACGCTGCCCACGGAATTATAAACGATCCCCCGCCCATCCGGTCATCATCAGATCATACGTAGATCATTCTAGAAGTACGTCCAATTGAAATTTTTTATATCGCCCCGATTGCCATCAAACTGTATTTCATCATCAATATAATGCATTTGGGGCTATAGATGACGTTCTGGAGAAAGCTGCAGAAAGAGATGAAAACATATGTGTGTAGGGTTTTAGAAAATAGGTATTAGGGGTATATTATATACTAACATTTATATAATTGTAATTTCGCTGGATATACACTGTATACGGTTAAAATGTTATTATAGACTATTTTTGTTTTATCCTGTTTCTGTACTTGCATATATTATAACCACCTTTACTGAAAGTTTCATTATGCATTGTGTGTTGAGTACTGACTTTTAATAATTTTTTGTTTTGCAATAATAAAAAAAATATATAAAAAAAAAAAAAGAAAGAGATGAAAACATACTTATACATTAGACCATACTTTACTATGAATATGTGAATGAAAAAGTTTAACGTTGCTACACAATGAACAATACATATAGGACTTTGAATGGGCCCTAATAATGGCAATGTAGCAATAGAATTTAAAAAGTTATAGCCATGCAAAGAAGGGGTACTTCTCCATAGACAAATAGAGCTGGCAATCTATGGTATATCATGAATTTAACCCATGGCACCCAAAGTGTTAAGATGACACACGCACGCTATGAAACATGGATTAAAATATGCATGATGTGCGTGGTGGTTGTGGTTGGGCGGACAAAATGTTTGATAAAAACACTAAAACTGGGTCAATTTCGATACTTATTTTCCCCTCTTCATGAAAGTCACCGTTGGCCTAGTCCAAATTGTTTATTGAACAAAAATACAACATGCAAGTGGGCAGGGTTCGAAATTAAGGGGGGCTTGGGGCAAAATGCCCTTGAAAATTGACCAAATGCCCCCGAAAATCAGTTAAGGGGGGCAATAAAAGCCCCCGACACTTTGCACAGATGTTTAGCCCTTAGTATGCACTAGGGATGGGCATTTTAAAGAAAAATCCAGATCGATTGATCGCATGCTATACTCGAGTGATCGTGTATTACACGAAAAGGGGAAAAAACTTCTTTAAAAAAAAAATAAAAAAAATAATATTTAATTTTTATTATATATATATATATTTTTTTACTTATTTTTGTTCATTCACGTATATGTTTAAGGAAACCAACAAACAGTTATAACAAATATGTAAAAAAATATATATAATTTATGAAAAAAAATTATTAATAATTTCGTTTTTTTTTTTCTATTTTTCTCATAGCTACGAGTAACGATTATTCACGCCCATCCCTAGTATGCACACGCACAGTATAATATGCATGTAATAAATAGTTTGTTAACACTTTCCGTGCCACTCACGAGATTTCTCTGGTTTTTTTCTAGGTGGTTGCTAGCCACTCACGAGATTTCTCGGATTTTTTTTTTTAGCGATCTGAAAAATTATAAAAAATATAAATAAATTTAGGAGCACACAAAGAAATTTAGGAGCACAGTGAAAATTGTTCAAGTAACGGAGTTTATTAACACTTTGAGCGCCACGCCTGGTTTTCCGTTTTACCGGCTGAATGCCACCATCGGCGCCAATGTTAACGTTAATATCGCCTAATCTATGTTTTAAATTATGGCTATGTGTCTAATCTGCCCATCGCATTATCAAAGACTATTTTCCAGTCAGTGCTGTCAAGGCAGATTGTTTTTTTATCGCGTCGTTTCCGTTTTAGAGCATTTAGAAAAGCCCCCGTTTTGATATAAAAAACAGCTCATTCTGGAGCATTCTATGAAAATCGTCTTTTAGTGGAATATTCCACAACGTTGATATTCGTCGGCCTTTTTATGAATCGTTTTCAAATAAACGCTAGATGATCAATATTATACGTGCACGCAAGCACATTACGGCCGCGCGCGGATAATCGCCCCGTTGATTTCCTCTCGGACTTTTAAGTGAAACCGAAAGAAGACATTTCACAAAACAGCTTATAACTTCATCAAACTTACTCTGATTATCCTAACACTGATAACATAGAGTCCTTACCTGACATCAGATGGTATCCAACTGGTATATTCCAATTCCTGATCACCATTCGAAAAAATCGATACGTGTATGGATCCAACGCGATACTGTAGAACTCCATGATCAGCGGGGATCTGAGGTTCCAGAATGAACTGTGTCACTGGTAACCCTGGCTGGATCAGTGAACTGGAAAATGTGGATATAATGTCGCACCTCAGCCAGGAGAATTAAACTTTCCACTCGGGCCTGAACGCTCGACATTTCTGTTTCTGTTTTCTTTCACCACGGCATCAGCGGTCTCTGTGACTTCAAGTTCAGAAGACTCATCTTCGTTGTCATTATTATTAGACCTGCTTGTGCTTGGTTTCATGAAATATTTGTTAAGCTTAGCTTGTTTGGCCATCTCTCTCTCTCGCTCGTATACCGGTTTGTCGTTATGGTGGCCAGACAGGCTCAAAAAAAGAAAGAAAAAAAGATTCACATCCGAGCGGCGCCATCCGCGCTTTATCAGCGTGAAGCAACATGTAATGATTGTTTCGTTCATCGCATAGGCTATTTAATTTGAGCCTATTTTAATACAATTCAAATAATAAAATTGTGTTTAGAGAAATTATTTTCACCGGACATTATGACCGGAGATATTTAAATATTCGGACTTCAACATATTTTGCCGGTCAAATACCGGTAATTACCGGCTAACGGAAACGCTGGTAGAGACGCTGTCTTCTGTATTATGGCAATAACGTTCAGGTTTGTGGGAAATAATCCCGAGAAATAAGTGTATCCAGAAGTCCGATGATTGACAGGGGCTGGCGTGAGCTGGGTAGTGTAGTTTTTCTAAATTCAAAAGCCCTGGGTCTCTACCTTCAAAAGACTACACTCACTTTTGGCTGCGCCACTTCCTCCTGTCAATATGTGCCGGTTTCCGACTCAATACCCTGAGATTTCTATAATCATATATTTCACTAATAACAGTTAAAATCATTGGTAAACAAATGTAATGCTGAAAATATACACTTCATTAGGGTCTTTACTCTTGGCTACATTTGAAAAGAAAACGCAACATTAATTCATACATTCTGTAGAGATGGATTTATGGCCTGATGTCATTTTCGGGCTTAAGAGGTTAACCCTGTGAGGCCAAAATAAAAAAGCAACTTCAGAGGCCAGAGGGTGGGAACTATAAACACATGAAGGGTGCTGTGACTGAAAAAAAGGTTGAGAAACGCTGGACTATATATGGTGTGGCTCTTTGTGGTACCACAGTAATTTGTGGCTCTTAGTCTCGGACTGGTTGGCCACCCCTGCGCTAGACGCTCGCAAAGTGCCGTGACTTTGTGCATTCCCGGTGCATGTTAAGAGGTTAACTATACCTCCCAGAGTATGGCGCTAATCTTGTTGAAATGGTTAGCTTTAGGCCATGTTTAGACGGAGAGAGTCTGAACAGAAACCGCAAAAGTTGTCTTGCGGTCTCACTTTTAATGTTGCGTTTAGACTAGTGTTTTGGGATGGAATTCTGCGTGCAGACGAGGCTGTAAAAGTGCAGACGACTCGAGACGACGGAGCCCCGCTGTCACACGATTGGCGCAGATGTCGCATCACCAGAAATGTCAGTGGCCAATCAGATCGCGCGAACCGAACGCGGAAGTGCAACTCCGTTAGGGAAAATATTCACGCAACCCATACGCTACACTGCCTCAGGTCGTTGAGACAACCAGGCGTGCTGTGAAGACCCGCCCTACTCTGCCTCTGATTCGCAGACTGTGGGTGGGGGAATGTGATTGGACCAAAGCAGAGTCACACAGACAGTGGCTCCAGTCACTAATAGTTGCGATAGCCGCTGGACTGATTCTTGTGTATTTAAAAGTACTGCCAATGTAGCTTTCAGGTGATCTTCAGGAATAGAATCAGACATGTTGGTTCGCTTTGTTTACGCTTCTAGGCTACTGGCGCATGCCTGTGACGTAAGCAGTACGCGACGAGAGCCTTGAGAACCCTTTCGTCATAGTTTTATGCGGTTTGACTGTTCAGATGATAGCGCGAAGGTGTATAGTTTCTAGGATTTCCACCCAGGAAGGTGGTGTCACTTTTTTGCGGATTCTCCCAGCAAAAACGCTGTTGCCGTATAAACGAAAGGCACATCCGAAAAAATATTTTTACGGATTCACCTGCTAGCGTTTCCGTCTAAACATGGCCTTAGATTAAACGTTATGTTGTAAACTCCCAAATCTATCCATTTGATCCTACTTGTTTGAAAGTTTGTCTAATTGACTAACTAGCAAACTAGGTTAGAGTTAGACCACCCAAATCTATGTTTTTATTTAAAGGGGACCTGCATTGCTATTACTAGCACTATTTGGGCAACTTTACACAATTCCTGTGAGTCTATGGAAGACATCTGTAAGGTTTATTAAAAAAAATCATTGTTTTATATTTCTAATGGAGTACTCAAAAGCATCATTTTCCAGCCTCAAGATTTCAGCCTGATATTGGCTGGGCTCCGCCCATAAGCACTTTCAGTGGCAGTCATCCACAGAGTCTGCGACTGGTAGATAGAGAGAGAGAGGGGGGAGAGGGAAAGAGAGAGAGAGAGCGAGAGAGAGAGAGGGAGATAGAGAGAGAGAGAGAGCCCCAGACTCAGCGGGACTGAGAATGAAACACTGTGTAAACAAGCACACGCAGACGCAGGCTCTCTCCTCTCTCTCTCTCTCTCTCTCCCTCCCTCTGTCTCTGTCTCTCCCTCTCTCTCTCCCTCTCTATCTCTCTCTCTCCCTCGCAGAGTGCAGTCTAGGTGTCGTCTTTCACTATCTGCGGCAGATAATCTGCCTCGCAGTTTGAGGAAGTGGTTTCCACTCGCTCTGCTATCGCTGTGTGGGCTGCCTAGGTTGTGGTAGGGCATTGGCAACCACAGAGCCAATCGGATCACTATCCGCTCCATCCTCGCCTCATTACGTCACTGAGCGAGTCAAATCAGAATTACCTAATTAAATCGAGCAGGAAATGGTCTGAGCTGAATGAGAGCAATCCGCCAATATGGTATTTAGACACAAAAACACATTGATACTAACTCCTATTACTATAATACAATGCTAGAGACTCAAAAAATACATTTATAATGCATGTCACCTTTAACTATACCTCCCAGAGTATAGCTTGAGTTCTAGCATTTTCCATTCACATACCGTACTTTTCGGACTATAAGCCGCGGCTTTTTCCCCCATTTTTCGACCCTGCGGCTTATATAACGGTGCGGCTTATATGTGACTCGACGTGACCAAACTCGAAAATGTAAACATCTAAATATTGCTTTTTTGACTGCATTGAAATGTTATTTATCTGTTCCTTTATTTGCTAAACTTAATACAACTTGTAAATGAGTTAATGCTTGTTATTTGTCCGACAGTATTGTGTCCCAATGCTAATTACATATGGTAATTAAACATTAAAACACCTGCGGCTTATAGTCCAGTGCGGCTTATATATGTACACATCATTAAATTTAGCTGCTGCGGCTTATAGTCAGGTGCGGCTTATAGTGCGAAAAGTACGGTACATGAAATTGGACATGAAACTGGTCCTGCTCAATCAACCCTGCTATCAGAAGGTCTCGTTGAGCCATGGTGTCCTACTCAATCAACCCTGCTATCAGAAGGTCTCGTTGAGCCATGGTGTCCTACTCAATCAACCCTGATGTCAGAAGGTCTCGTCAAGCCATGGTGTTTTGCTTATCAGAAGGTCTCATTGAGCCATGGTGTTTTGCTCAATCAACCCTGCTATCAGAATATCTCCTTGAGCCATGGTGTTCTGCTCAATCAACCCTGCTATCAGAAAGTCTCATTGAGCCATGGTGTTCTACTCAATCAACCCTGCTATCAGAAGGTCTCGTTGAGCCATGGTGTCCTACTCAATCAACCCTCATGTCACAAGGTCTCATTAAGCCATGGTCTTCTGCTCAAGCAACCCTGCTATCAGAAGGTCTCGTTGAGCCATGGTGTTCTGCTCAATCAACACTGCTATCAGAAGGTCTCATTGAGCCATGGTGTTCTGCTTAATCAACTCTGCTATCAGAAGGTCTCGTTGAGCCATGGTGTTCTGTTCAATCAAACTTGCTATCAAAAGGTTCCGCTGAGCCATGGTGTTCTGCTCAATCAACCCTGCTATCAGAAGGTCTTGTTGAGCCATGGTGTTCTGCTCAATCAACCCTGCTATCAGAAGGTCTCATTGAGCCATGGTGTCATACTCCATCAACCCTCATGTCACAAGGTCTCGTTGAGCCATGGTGTTCTGCTCAATCAACCCTGCTATCATGTCTCATTGAGCCATGGTGTTCTGCTTAATCAACTCTACATTTACATTTAGTCATTTAGCTGACGCTTTGCAGAGCGTAGGGGTCTTGAGGGTGTGTAGTTAGAGACCATTGACCGGAGGTAGGCGGGAGCGGTTCCCTTTGCTGCACGGTATACTAGGTCGAGGGCCTTGAAGCGGATACGTGCAGCAGTGGGGAGCCAGTGCAGGTCCCTAAGAAGTGGGGTGACATGGGCCCACTTTGGTAGGTTTGAGATCAGGCGGGCCGCTGCGTTTTGAATGAGTTGAAGAGGCTTGGTCCCAGTGGCAGGGAGGCCAGCTAGAAGTGCGTTGCAGTAGTCGAGGCGGGAGATGACTGTTGATTGGACGAGGAGTTGGGTGGCTTCTTTTGTCAGGAAGGGGCGGATCCTTCTGACGTTGCTCAGGAGGAATCTGCAGGTTCTGGTTGTCGCTGTGATGTGAGCAGAGAAATTCAACTGGTCGTCGAGGACAACACCAAGGTTCTTGGCGGTCGGGGACGCGGTCACAGCTGCATTCTCGACTGTGATGGAGAGGTCTGTCAGGAGTATTTGGCCGGCAGGTGGAGCAATTCTGTTTTGCTTAGGTTCAGTTTGAGGTGGTTGGTCGTCATCCAGGCGGAGATGTCGGACAGACAGGCCGAGATCCGCTCAGAGACGTGGATATCTGAGGGAGGGAAGGAGAGGAAGAGTTGAGTATCATCGGCATAACAATGATATGAGAAGCCATGAGACGTGATAATGTTACCCAGTGATTTAGTGTAGAGGGAGAAGAGAAGGGGTCCTAGGACCGAGCCCTGGGGGACACCCGTCCGCAGGGGGCGGGTGGCCGACAGAGTCCCTCTCCATGACACTTGGTAGGAGCGGTCATTGAGGTATGATGTCAGCCATGTCAGGGCAGATCCAGCCACTCCCATTCCTGCGAGGGCCGCGAGGAGGATCTGATGGTTGACTGTGTCGAAGGCTGCAGATAGATCTAGGAGAATCAGGACAGAGGTTCAGTGTTGGTTTTTTTATGAGGGGCGTGACTCTGGCTTGTTTTAGGGAGGTGGTGACCACCCCCGAGTTGAGTGAGGAGTTGATGGTTGCAGTTAGGAATGGGAGGATGTCCGGTGCTATGGTCTGGAGGAGTGGGGAGAGCTGGCATGTAGTCGGACGGTTCGACGTTACCAGTGTCAGGGTCTCGGCTTCTGTAATGGGAGAGAAAGATGACAGAGTGAAGGATGAGGTTCTCGATTCAGTGTTTGGAATGGCTGGGGGTTGGGAGAAGGAGCTGCGGATGTTCTCCACTTTTTCCTCAAAGAAGATTGCAAAGTCTTTGGCAGAAAAAGATGAGGGAGGAGGGGTCGGGGGGGGGGGAGTGAGGAGGGAGGACATGGTAGCATGCAGTTTGCGAAGATTCTTGGCAGAGGCCTCGATCCTATGGTGAAAGAAAGAAGCTTTGGCATTAGTAATGGTTTTGGAGAATGTTAACAAGAGGTTGTGATATGTGTCGATGTCAGCAGTGAGGCGTGACTTTCTATACTTCCTCTCAGCCGCTCTCAGGACCTGTCTTTGTTCTCTTACTGCATCCGTCAGTCATGCACTGGGTGGGGAACGGCGGGCAGGTTTCTCAACGAGGGGACAGCTTGTCGAAGGAGGTTGCAAGGGCTGAGAGGAGGGTGGAGGTTGCCATCTCTGTGGGGAGAGCAGAGAAGGTGTCACTCAGAGGTAGAGCGGATATTATGTCAGAGGAGAGGGTGGAGGGGGATAGGGAGGGCAGGTTGCGTCTGAGTGAGACGGTTTGAGTTGGGGTGAAGACCTTTCGGTTAAGCATGAGAGTTAGTGAGAAGGGTGCGGCTACGTGGCGTAGTGGGCAAGGCGCTCGCCACGAAATGCTGGAGACGTTGGGCTTGTCAGTTCGAGCCCAGCGCTCCACATTTGCTTTCAGTTTAGCTGGTCGTCCGTACTAATACACATTGGCCGTATTAGGGGGTGGGAAACTAATGGGTGGGGATCGGGCGTTGTGGACAGCGACTCCTACAGGTCGGTTGGTGCGCCTGCGCAGTAGAATCAGGAAGTGTCGGGGGCAGCGTGAGCCTCCCACGCGTTACTCCTCGCCACTGAGAGATCGAGCTGCGCAGGTGAAAAGATGCGACTGCTGTTGCCTCAAGTACCGGAGGGGACTTGTGCTATGTATGACTTAGTCCACATTGCAGCCGGCTTGTGGGAGGCAAGAAACAGCGTCCGTGACAGGGGAGGGTTGAATTGGATGATACGAAATTGGGATGGGAGAAAATATAGAAAAATGGAAGAAAAAGTGGATAAAAAAAAAGAGTTAGTGAGAAGGATATGAAGGAATGGTCAGATGCATGTAGGGGAGTTACCATGGTGTTACGGGAAAATATGAGATCCAAGGAGTTGCCTGCTTTGTGGGTGGGAGGCATGGCAGTGGGAGTCAGGTCAAATTGTTGTAGGAGGGAGACCACTGGGACCGACTGAGATGAGTCAGGCAGGTTGAAGTCGCCCAATAGAAGGAGAGGGGTACCATCTTCCGGTAAGGAGCTTAGAAGCATGTCCAGCTCATATGTGAAGTGATCGAGGGGACCTGGAGGGCGATAAGAGTGTAACAATGGTGAGATTGAAAGGATTAGAGACAGATACTGCATGATATTCGAGGGAGGAGAGTGACAGTTCTGGGAGTTGTGTTACTATGTACCTTACTATCATGTACCTTGTGTTCTGCTCAATCTACCCTGTTATCAGGTCTCATTGAACCATGGTGTTCTGCTTGATCAACCCTCCTATCGGAAGGTCTCATTGAGCTATAGAATAGAATATAAATACTTTATTCATCCAGAGGAAAATTTGGCAGTTCTCCATGGAGCCATGGTGTTCTGCTCAATCAACCTTGTCGCTTTAATTCTCATAAAAATTGCCATGTTCGTAAAAGGAACCAACATCTTGTATATGTATCATTTAGATAGTTGATGGGCCAAACCTTATGACTGCCAGGATCAACAGAATTTTGAATAATCATATGGTAAATAAAAAGTAAGTAATGTGTTACTTATCAATGCTTTGTCCGATTTACACCAAACCTGATGACCTTCTGTCATCAAAAGCCTGCGGAGACAATATACAGCAGTGCTGTCCGACAAACAGATGGGGAGAACTGTGTTGAAGCAGCTCCCAGATGGCTTGGCAAGGATCGACCAAAGCCAACTCCCAGGGAAGTACAAGGTGTGGTGCTACCAATTCACTCTACAGGATGCAACAAGTAAGATGCATGGGAAAGCCAACTCATTCATCCCAAATTGGCTGGGGCTGCCGCAGTGCCTCTCTGAAAAGGGTTTCTTTGGGAAGAGCACCTTGCAGCTGCCACTGCATTCCATCAGTTACAAGCAGGAAGAGACCAGGCTGGTTCTCGAACTAAGAGAGTCCACTGATCAGTCAGGGAGGAACACAATTGCCATGATCCCTACTGGCCGGAAGTGGAAAGCCCAAGCTGAGGTTGACTAAACGGTTGTTGGGCTGCAGCACCAAGAACTTGTTGGCAGGGTCCAGGCAGGACTAGGATGGGGAGAAGTGCCACGTTTTTGGTCTGGGGCCAGCTGGAAAGAGAGAAAAGAGAAGGTGGTATCAGAGGTAACACGGCTGGAGAAGGAGCACTACAAGATCAAGCCTGTGTCACAGGGCCTACAAGGAAGCTGGACAACCTTGGACGGGGTTGTCGACGGGAAAACCAGTTGGTCAGACTTCCCACAGGCAAGACTTGGCTTCCTCATCAGGTCAACCTATGACACGCTTCCCTGTCCTCTGAACCAGTAGTTCAGGAAGAGGAATGCTGCTCGCTCTGCAATGCTCCCAATGCAAGCCTCCAGCACATCTTGTCAGGCTGTGCAAGACTGCTTTTGCAGGGGCTCTACAGATGCATGATCAGGTCCTCGGAAAGCTGACGGTGCTGGAGGGCTGCAGGCAGGAAAGCGTGGCATGTTCACCACCAGTAGCACCAGGGCAAGAGAAACACCAAGGCCTTTGTTCTCCAACCCGACTGGTGTATGAGAGTCAATTTCGGCAGGCAGCTCCAGTTCCCCGGCGAGATTACCACCACATCTCTCCTAAAGCTGTACTCCCCATCATGCTTGTGAATGCTTTGTCCGATTAGCACCCAACTTGAAAAATATATTTATGCTGTGAGGTCATATTACCATTGTTGATACATAAAACATGGATTTACAGTCCAGTTAGCCTCTTAACTGGCGCCTCAAAGTGGCATTTTATTTTTCCTTTTACTTGAACTTGAGGACTGCATACCTTTTTTACAAACCAAAATACTATACTTTATACTTATAGCACATGCATGAGCCTGTCTCTTTTGAAAGATAACATTCTGAAGTTTCTGATACAATAGAGTTAAATAGGTCTGAACTTGAGTTGTAGAAAAACGTGTTACTCACGTTTCTCTGTAGTAGTTGCAATATCCAAAAGTATATTTCCAAAAAATTGGTATGGCTGAAAAAAAAACACAATGGGTCCATATCCAAATTTCATAAAAATCCATTCAGAAATGAGTGATATAGAGCGATTTTGGTCAAATGTGAGGGGAAAAAAAGGTCTGCAGGTTTCCATTTTCTCATAGACTAATGCATTCGGCAAATGTTTTACTTCCTGTTTCCGCTCGTGACTTTTCACCTAGATCCCTGATTCGCTCATCACCACGTGGGGTATCATTGGAAAGCCACACTCATTGGTTACAACCTTCTCCAATCATTTTCGAGATCGCCAAATGATTGAAGGTGCTAGAGCGTCGGGAGTGGTATTTGAAAAAAATAAAAAGTATTTTAAAGACTTTGGCGCACGCCTCGCATATCGGCATGTAACTTGAGAACCGCTGAACGGATTTTTGCAATCGACGGGGGACACATAGGGCTTTAATTCTATATATATATTGTATTAAAAAATATGCACACCCGAGCCGCTAGAGGTCGCCAAAGTGCAAATCGTCCTCAAGAGGGCCCGTATACCGGCCGCTGCGTGTTAAGAGGTTAGGCAACTCTGGTTTCTGTCATCTACCCAGTAAAACATTTGGAAAGTATAGTAGGGGGACTGTTAGGCCTTGGTGGAGGTATGCACTCTACTGTGTGCATTCTTCTAGTTAGAGAGGCTATAAAAATATTCAATTTTAGCAAGATTTTGAGCAATCATAACCATGTATGAGTATGATGTCATATGATTTAATTTGTACTACAAAGCCCTGAAAGCCATACTTGTATGTAACCTGCTTTTCTTTGTGTTGTACTTCCAGAGACCTTATATGCATAGTACTCATTGATAACAAAGGTTTTGTGGTGGGGGTGGGACTGAAAGCCGGTGGTGCCTATGTATTCCTTAGGGCAGCTAATGTCAAGACTCTTTATGAACTCACATCAAGGTGGTGCATGTTCAAACATTTTAATGTTCTACTGTAGTGGCTACTGGGTCATATTTCACGGCATTCTAGCCTATTGTGGTGTTTACTACATCTCCCGTGACCCTTAGCGGGGGATGACGTAGTTAAAGAGAGACGAGTGAAAGATGAATGAAAGCGCTGTTTGTGCGACAGTAGAGTGCGTAATAAAATAGATTGTTTTTGCATCGGAACACGACTCCGTCTGCGCTATCATTACCGCACTCCTACACTACCAAATAATTTTTTTTTGCATTAACACATTGTGCGCCAAGGACGAAAAAAGTCGGGTTATCTCGCCAGTGGTTGAGCGCCAATCACGAGAAAAGTCGGGAACACGACTCCGTCTGCGCTATCATTACCGCACTACTACATTGGTGACCCTGATTTTCTCTTGGACGTATTTCAGAGATTATATCGAACATGTCAACTGAACAACAGAACGCAGATCGCAGATCTTTGGACACAGTTTCACTCAAGCTGCCCGAGTTTTGGGAACAGCTTGGTTTGTGCAAGCCGAAGCCCAATTCGCTCTCAGGGATATTACCTCGGATGCCACGAAGTACTACTATGTGGTACAGCCCTTACAAACTCAACTGCAGCGAGAGTGGTGAGTTTGCTGGAAAACCCACCTACACATGACAAGTATGTTACTATAAAAACATCTTAACCCATTCTTCGCTGATGACGTCACGTGTTAACACGTCATTCTCCGCCATGCGTAATCTGCCAATGACGCCGTAAGGCGTCTTTGAGATCAATATTTCATATTTTCGTCATGGTATTTACATTTCACCCACAGAGTCTTGGCTGGTGCTGTAGGACTCCGCTCAACTCTGCAACGCTTCAATACCGCCACCTTGTGGCCGATCGGCGAGTTGCCAAACCGGAAGTGGCCGGAAGTGCTTGGTCTGTCCCCTATTTTCGTCCGGCCACTCTGTGATCGTCCCGGGGCTCAATACAGACACCGTGGATATGGATCTTTGCCATAACTCAATAATCAACATTATTTGGACGTGTATTAGTAATATACAACCCGGCAATGGATCGCATCGATCAACATCCCATAATAGCGATCTTTTTGCTCCACTCTCATCACCCAACGCTACGAGGAGACTGGGGTGAGTTTCAGCGTTTTTCTTTACCATTTCTTTACCATGCTCTTATCAATATATCACCCATACTACATGAATCATTTAACGTCGGTCACGGAATTATAAACGACCCCCCCCCCCCCTCCGTTCATCCGCGCATGATGAGTCATAACGTCTAGGACCATGTACAGTTGAAATTTTTAATCTGGCGTCGATCGGTATCAAACTGCATTTGATGATCTAATATATACATTTATGGCTATATCTCACGTTCTATGAAATACTGCAGAAAACGATAACATATTTATACTCTAGACCATAGGTGTCAAACTCATGGCCCGCGGGCCAAATGTGGCCCGCCACGTCATTTGATGTGGCCCCCCAAGAGCTCTGGTAAAAAATGTAAAAAAAAAAGAAGAAAACATTAACCTTGGGTTAAAAAATAGCGGCGTTAAAATAATTGTGGGTTAATGCGTTAATAAAGCTTTAACTTTGACAGCCTTAGTTATTACACATTCTTACACATGTATGTTGAACATCTGAGGTATTGATGAACAAAGGGAAAAAGCCAAAAGCACTTACTCCTCAGACATTCTTTGACAATTTTACAGCCCAAAATACAAAAAAGATCCAGGCGGAATAGGTAACAAAGGGTTGAAGAAATATTGTCTGAACTGTCAGATGCAAACTGGCTGTGTGACATAACCGAGCATCTCGCTCAATTGAATAAGAAGCTGTAGGGACGCAAACAAGTCCCACCCAAAACTTGACCAATATAGTTGTGAACTGAGACAACCCTTATTTTGTTATTTTTGAGTACAGTTACAGTTGTGTGTTCATGCAGACACATAATAGCAATTTCATTACGAATTGAAAACGGTGGACCCTGATGTAAACAAGTCGAAAGTCTTTCTCTGGTCTGCATCCCCTTAACAATTGTGTGTATTGAGCTGTACTGTACTGTACCCATTCTGCAATCTGTTAATCTGTCCCACGTGTTCTTTGCAGCTCAGTTGTTAGTTCTACCCCTCTTGACTGTGACAAAAATGTTTTGAACAAACTTAATGTCATAGCTTGTATTTGATGATATTCTTCTTTGTTATTTACTTGAATGGTTTGATCATTGATTGATGGAGTAATATGGGGTTCTGATCAACAAAAAATATTTGTTAAAATAACATAAGCTAACATATATTTTTACATCTATGCAAATGCATATGCAATATGTATAACTTGAATAAGTAATAAATACAGAAACAACATGTTTAACAATATGTAAATGAGTAGCTACATTTATTTTACATACGGTCTTTGGCCCTTTGAATGCATCACAGTTACAGACAGTAGCTACTGTTAGCTGCCCTTCCGGATTAGCTTTGAGCTAACTATCTTTCCCGACCCATGTATTCATTCCATTCTAAACATAACGTTAGTTTACAAAACATGACCTGTCTATATAACGTTGAGGAACAAATTATAACGTGTGTGGGTGTGTGTTTTGGTGAACATTGGACTGCAAACAGAAAATGCATCACAGTTACAGACAGTAGCTACTGTTAGCTGCCCTTCCGGATTAGCTTTGAGCTAACTATCTTTCCCGACCCATGTATTCATTCCATTCTAAACATAACGTTAGTTTACAAAACATGGCCTGTCTATATAACGTTGAGGAACAAATTATAAGTGTGTGGGTGTGTGTTTTGGTGAACATTGAACTGCAAACAGAAAATGCATCACAGTTACAGACAGTAGCTACTGTTAGCTGCCCTATCGGATTAGCTTTGAGCTAACTATCTTTCCCGACCCATGTATTCATTCCATTCTAAACATAACGTTAGTTTACAAAACATGACCTGTCTATATAACGTTGAGGAACAAATTATAACGTGTGTGGGTGTGTGTTTTGGTGAACATTGGACTGCAAACAGAAAATGCATCACAGTTACAGACAGTAGCTACTGTTAGCTGCCCTTCCGGATTAGCTTTGAGCTAACTATCTTTCCCGACCCATGTATTCATTCCATTCTAAACATAACGTTAGTTTACAAAACATGGCCTGTCTATATAACGTTGAGGAACAAATTATAAGTGTGTGGGTGTGTGTTTTGGTGAACATTGAACTGCAAACAGAAAATGCATCACAGTTACAGGCAGTAGCTACTGTTAGCTGCCCTTCCGGATTAGCTTTGAGCTAACTATCTTTCCCGACCCATGTATTCATTCCATTCTAAACATAACGTTAGTTTACAAAACATGGCCTGTCTATATAACGTTGAGGAACAAATTATAAGTGTGTGGGTGTGTGTTTTGGTGAACATTGAACTGCAAACAGAAAATGCATCACAGTTACAGACAGTAGCTACTGTTAGCTGCCCTATCGGATTAGCTTTGAGCTAACTATCTTTCCCGACCCATGTATTCATTCCATTCTAAACATAACGTTAGTTTACAAAACATGACCTGTCTATATAACGTTGAGGAACAAATTATAACGTGTGTGGGTGTGTGTTTTGGTGAACATTGGACTGCAAACAGAAAATGCATCACAGTTACAGACAGTAGCTACTGTTAGCTGCCCTTCCGGATTAGCTTTGAGCTAACTATCTTTCCCGACCCATGTATTCATTCCATTCTAAACATAACGTTAGTTTACAAAACATGACCTGTCTATATAACGTTGAGGAACAAATTATAACGTGTGTGGGTGTGTGTTTTGGTGAACATTGGACTGCAAACAGAAAATGCATCACAGTTACAGACAGTAGCTACTGTTAGCTGCCCTTCCGGATTAGCTTTGAGCTAACTATCTTTCCCGACCCATGTATTCATTCCATTCTAAACATAACGTTAGTTTACAAAACATGACCTGTCTATATAACGTTGAGGAACGAATTATATAGACGGGTAATGTTTTGAACAACTAACGTTACGTTTAGAATGGAATGCATCGGCAAAGATCGTTGGCTCAAAGCTATTCCGGCCAGTTTATCAACTTCCTGTCATTTAGAAATATGATTTTATAGTGAAAATCATTACCAAAACGTCCGGAAAAACCTCACGGGAGCATTATAGACTGTCATACAAATGTACAAATGCTATAAGGTGGCAAGAAATGCACTGTAAACAATACTTTGCGGCGTTGTTTCTTGCGCTAGCTTCTGTTAGCCAGCATTAGCCTTAATTAGCGTGAGCAAGTAAACTAACGGTGAACGTTTTTACATGAAATACAGCCCAAAAACCCTGCTGACAAACGTTTACTTATTAAATACATTCTATACTATAATAATTAGGGATGCACCGAAAATTCGGCTACCGAAAATTATCGGCCGAAAATGGTTAAAAAGGCTCTTTCGGCTTTCGGCCGAAAGGGTTTTAGCACCGAAAATATATGACCGAAAGTCAAATAACGTGTTGTTGTGATGACGTCATCAAAACGCGACTACAGACATACCGGTAGCATGCGCAACATGTAACGTGAGCAGCTTGGCAGCTCTTCCTGCATTCTACAGCCTGTGATAACTAACTCCTCTTGGGAGTAGGGATGCCCCCCGAAACCCGGTTCTAAACTAAATTAGAAAAAACCGGAGTATTGATCAGCTCCGACGTCAACGGTACTGCTATCAGTAGTCTAGGAGCGGATTAGCTACGGAGCTAACAGTGTACCATCCATCTGCGACGCAAAGGTGGCAGCAACGGTGGACACTGAGTAATGTTAACGTTATGACGAGTTCATACTACACTACACGTATGAACTCGACATAACGTTAACGTTACTCCGTTTAAATGAAGTGTTTAATTAGCAGCAATCTGTTGTTGAAAATGTATTATCGTTAAACCGGAAATGGAAATGCGAGGACAGGAAGTCGTCATCAATCGTTGTAGTCTTTTAGTCTTAACAGTCTGGAATTAATGTATGTATTCAAAAGTGCTGAATAAATGTTTTATGGGCCCATAATAGTGATTATTAATATTATTTAAGTTAAGTTTAGCCATAATCATGTCTTTTGCCATAATCAGGTAGCTAAATAAAATATATATATATATATTTATATTAATAATTTTCGGCCTTTCGGCATTCGGTTTTCGGCCAACTGTTTCCTATTTTCGGTATCGGTTTCGGCCAAGAATTTCCCATTCGGTGCATCCCTAATAATAATACAAACGTTTCATTGCCTCTCTGTGACGACAAAGTTGTTTAAATAAGGGGAGAAAAGTAGCTAAAACCAATGTATTTGGATGGGACAGGAAGTACCATTCGCAACCGGAAGTCAGCCGGAAGTGCCTACTTTCAGGTTGTGCAAGTGGAGAATAGTATCCAGCTGCAGAACGGCAGACCAGCCACACTCAGACCCAAACGCATTTCCTTTGATTTAATTATACATCAAATGATTTATGGCAAGGATTGCAATGCCTCGCTTGAATGAAGTTAACTTCACCTGGATAACGTCAACATTCAGGGTGAATGTAATGTGAGAAATTGGGATAAAAAAAATAAAAAAAAAGTAATTTAATTTCTCTTTTTTTTTTTTATCGGATCGCGAAAGATCGGTATCGGTAGATACTCAAAATCACATGATCGGGATCGGATCGGGAGCAAAAAAATTTGATCGGGACATCCCTAGTTCCAACCACTCTCTATCTCTGCCGCTGCTATGCCCCGCCGGGTGAGGCCGTCGGGGTTGTGCTTTTACCACGCAAAGTTTGGGAACAAAGCTAAGAAGTGCCTGCCACCATGCAACTACAGTGGGTCGGGAAACGCACTGGCTGCCACTCATTAGCAGCCGTGAGTGTTGGCCATCCTGCAGGCTTGCTGTACGTCACCGACTCACTCTCCGGCCGTTTTTTTATGTGACATGGGTGCCCAGGTGAGCGTGCTGCCGGCGTCCACTCAGGACTTCCACTCAGCGATACGGGGCCCCGCCCTTGAAGCTGCCAATGGCAGTGCGATCCCTACGTTTGGCAAACGCACCGTGGCATTATGTTTTGCTGACCAGCGTTTCACCTGGGATTTCGTGTTGGCCAAGGTGTCCACTCCCCTCCTAGGCGCTGACTTTCTCTGCGCCAACAGTCTCTTGGTAGACGTGGGGAATCGCCAGCTCGTCAATGCTGAGACGTTCGGCTCTTTGGCATGTGAGCGCAGTGACACAGCCACAATGACACTGTCCAGCGCCGTCTCGCCGGCTGATGATTTATCCCGCCTCCTGTTAGAGTTCTCGGACATCACAACACCCACCTTCTCGTCAGCTGCCACGAAGCATGGAGTCGTGCATTACATCTCCACGGAAGGCACACCAGTACATGCTAGGGCTCGTCGTCTCGACCCACAGCTCACCATCGCTAAGAATGAGTTTGCCTCCATGGAGGTACTGGGCATCATTCGTCGTTCCGACAGTCCTTGGGCCTCGCCTCTCCATCTCGTTCCAAAGGCTAACGGCGGCTGGCGTCCGTGTGGCGACTACCGGCGCCTTAATGACAGCACTACACCTGATCGTTACCCGGTTCCACACATATATGATTTTTCAGCCCATCTAGCTGGCGCGTCTGTTTTTTCTAAGGTGGATCTGGTGCGAGGATACCACCAGGTGCCGGTTAGCCCTCAGGACATCCCCAAGATGGCAGTTATAACCCCATTTGTACTTTTTGGATTTCTGAGGATGCCTTTTGGCCAAAGAAATGCTGCTCAGACCTTTCAGAGGTTAATGGACGCCATGCTGCACAACCTGTCTTTCGTGTTCGTCTACCTAGACAATATCCTGGTAGCCAGCACATCCAAGGCAGAACACCTATACACACCTTCGTCTCAGCAAAGTGTCAATTTGGACTGCCTGCCATGGACTTCCTTGGCCACCACATCACTACTGCACTCAGGTTTCAGACCCAGACATCCAGGCATGCAGGACGGCGGTTACTGGCCTCCGGTTGGCGGACGTCCCCTTCATTCATGATGGCACGACGCTGCTATGTGATATATCTATGGCGCAGCCACGGCCAGTGGTTCCACATGCATGGAGACGACAAGTTTTCGAGGCCGTCCATGGCCTCTCTCACCCGGACAGAAAACCATCACAGCGCCTAATGGCGGTGAAATTCGTCTGGCCCAGGATGAAGGTTGACATTGGGGGTTGGGTCAGGACCTGCATGGCATGCCAATGCGCGAAGGTCCATCGGCATGTTAAGGCCCCGTTGGAGCAGTTCAAAGTCCCTTAGAGGCGTTTTGACCACATCAACGTGGATCTGGTGGGACCCCTTCCTCCCTCCAGGGGGTACACTCACCTTCTGACGATGGTAGACAGGGCCACCCGTTGGCCGGAGGCTGTCCCACTCACTGTGACTACTACAGCTGACGTGGCCCGCGCATTCATCAGTACCTGGGTCGCCCGGTTCGGCGTTCCCTCTGATCTTTCCTCTGATCGGGGGGCCCAATTCACTTCCGCGTTATGGACTTCCATTACCCAGTAGTTGGGTGTCTCCCTCCACCGCACTACGGCCTATCCACAGGTCAACAGCCTGTGTGAACGCTTTCACCGGTCGATAAAAGTTGCTCTTAAGGCCAATATCCGGGGCGACAGCTGGGTCTCCTTGGGTGATGCTGGGACTCCGTACTGCACCTAAGGAGGACCTTCTTTCATCTTCGGCTGAGCTGGTATACGGCCAACCCCTCCGTGTCCCAGGGGATTTTCTTCCCTGTGTTACAGTCTCCTGGTCAGCACTGGAACACCGGGATGCTCTGCTGGACAAGGCCAAGTCTTTCTTGCCCATCCCTACCTCATGCCACGGCGTTCCGAAGGTGCATGTCCCGCCTGATCTGCAAGCAGCGGGTATGTGTTTATCCGCTGTGACGCCCATCGAGGCCCCCTACAGCCACCCTATGATGGTCCTTACCGGGTTGTTAAGGCAGGCGATAAGACCTTTGTCATTGACATGGGGGGGGGAGTGAAGAATGGATCTCGGTGGATCGCCTGAAGCCTGCTCACCTGGATTTGGACCGCCCCATTGAGTTGGCCCAACCGCCCCGCCGCGGTCTCCCCCATGGTAGGGCAGTCCCGACGCCGACTCTAGCTCCGGCGGACCCCCGGACCTGCCGTCCGAGGCCTGTTAAGTGTACCGGAGTCGTTTTGGGCGGGTCGTCAGAGCCCCTGGACGTTTTTTGGGGACAGTTCTTGTGAATTCTGGGGGGACGTGTGTAGTGGCTACTGGGTCATAATTCGCGGCATTCTAGCCTATTGTGGTGTTTACTACATCTCCTGTGACCCTTAGCGGGGGATGACGTAGTTAACACTTTCAGTGCCCAGCAGGGGGCGCACGATTTAGTGCTTGAATGCCCACCATCCACTTCAATGTTCGCTTATCAATGACTCATTTTCCAGTCAACATTGTCGAAGCGGATTGTTTTTTTATAGGTTCATTTCCGTTTTATAGCATTTTGAAAAGCCCTCGTTTTCAAGGAAAATAAAAAGATTCCGTGATAAACGCCCTGTACTGGAATATTCTAGAACGTTGTCATTTTTCGGCCTATTTATGAATCGTTTTCAAATAAACGCTAGATTATCGATAGTATATGTGTACGTATGCACGCTATATAGGCGAGCTGAAAATCGATTCTCTTAGTTCCTGATCGCTCGCACAGCCAAACAGCCACACACACATAGTGGAAAAGCTTATATCTCCGTGAAAACAGGTCTGATTATCCTAAGACTGGTAAAATAGATTCTTTACCTGAGATCAGATGGTATCCAAAAAGATTATTCCAATTCCTGAGCGCCATTCCAAAAATCGATCCTTTTATTGATCCAATGCTACATACTGTAAACACATATTCCACGCTGTTCTGATGCTCCACAATGAATCCGATCGGCTCGGGGTACATGCGTGAGAAGTAAAATGTGGATTCCGGACTTTTTTTTTCTCATCCATTTTCATTGAGTCCATTCCAAAAGGGTGCATTACCATCTGGGAGACGATAGGGGCCGCTTTTTTCACATTTGAGCTCCTGATGTGGCTGGTTTCCCAACGGTAGACTCTGTTGATGAAATATTACTTCAGATCGCTAATAAAAAAATAAAACGATAATTCTCGTGCTGGGCATTCAGGGGGCGGGCTGATAACACGTTATGTCGTCCGTGGCATCCAAATTGTTAAAGAGAGACGAGTGAAAGATTAATGAAAGCGTTGTTTGTGCGACAGTAGAGTGCATAATAAAAATAGTTTGTTTTTGCATTGGAACATGACTCTGTCTGCGCTATCATTACCGCACTCCTACACTACCAAATAAAAAAAAATGTACATTAACACATTGGGCGCCAAGGACGAAAAAAGTCGGGTTATCTCGCCAGTGGTTAAGCGCCAATCACGAGAAAAGTCGGGTTTTGGTCGTTATTTCTTTTATTCGCTATATCCATTCATAATTCATCCATCCAACCTGATGTTATCATAGGGAATGGCTCTGAGATCGCAAACAGCCAATACTAACGCCTTGCGGCCGGTATTGCACATCATTGGAATCCCTCTGGCTTGGGCTGTGCATCGATCTAAGAAGTCCGGTCCGGGTTTTCCTTCTTGGGCACGAGTAACGTTATAACACACGGATTGGGGACACTGGAGCACTGTGGATTCATGTGTTTTGGTGGATAATTGTTGGACACATGACGCGATCAATATTTGGAATGGCGATCAGATAATTGGATTATTCTTTTTGCAGTACATCATAGACAAGGTAAGGACTCTGTTACCAATCTTGCGTTGATCCAATCATTTTTTCGCAGCGATCACAGCGTGTGTGTGCCGTTGGCTGCGATCAAAGCATGGAGGGGCGGATTTTCCTCCCCCGCTTTCGTGCATGCATGATGAAACATAATACCGATAATCTAGCATTTATTTCAGAATGATTCATAAATCAGGCGAGAAATGGCACGATTTCTAAGGAAATTGAAGCGCTGTTTGCTGGAGTTTCTTGGGATTAGACAGGATCACTCTAAAACGACTCATATTCACCACGGTATAAAACGGAAATGTATGAAAAAATTATCTGTTTTTTGCATGTTGACCGGAATAAACTCACTGACAATCGACGTGTTTATTAGATCCATAGCTATAATATTTAATATAGGTTTAGCACTGCAAACACCGGAACTTATTCCCATTGAACAAAGTGCTGGCACGCAACGGCCCAACGCCCATAGCGACCCCTGGCGCTGAAAGAGTTAAGGTTGAGCTATTATGAAAATGAATGTCTCGTAAAATATCTTTATCTTCCCCATACCATATCTTGCTGTGGAAGCATAGTTAAAAATCTGATTTTTTTGTGTTTACTCAGGTGTGTATGTATCCAAGTACTCGGACTGCCTGGACATCAACCGCTGGTATCACGGGAAAACTGGCTACATTGCGATCATCAAGCTGACCAAGGTATTGACATGGGCGACTGAGCTTGTTGGGGCATTGCACCCCCACCACACCCCCCATATGAAAACATAAATCGACCTTTCTTTGTGCTTTAACCACAGGGCAGAGTAAAAAATGTGCTGGAGAACTACACCCAGAACCTCACAGCCCCCTCAGAGGGGTTTGACTGCCATGTGTCCGAGCAGCTGGCTGCTGTATCTGCCAACACCAGTTCCTTTCTGGCCTTTGAGAGAACCCAGGTAAGATCCTCCCACTGTTTGAGCTCAGTTGCCTCGTAGAGTCGAACCCTATTTTGATACTTCGCTAACATGTCGGCACCGGTAGTTCATAAGATTATGAGGGTGACTTCAGAATTCTGAACTTTCCTACTTACCAATGATATTGCGATACCTCAGACGAAGAACGGTATAAGTCCGTTTCAGCTTTCAGAGGAACAATGTTTTCAAACATTATTATCTAATGATAATGGCAAGTTAGTGTTGTGTTCACATAGTTAAAGTTGAGGTTGAGTAGTTTCTTGTGATATATCACATTCACACTCTCAAATGATTTAGATTCATTTCTTAACTGCAAATACATGGGCTGCTTTCAAAACTGACTTATATAGGTCTTCAGTGCAAGGGTTCAATTGGTAAAGTCCTTTCTCAGCACAATCCATGCTGTTCTTCATACTGGGATACCTGCAACTCCAGCTAGTTAGCTGCAAACTAATGGAAAGTCAATGGGGCCACACTTCAGTCTGTACAAGCCCCGAAATGAACTCTGAAACCTACTACGGGATGCACTGTAGAGTAGATTTCAGTGTAGGTTTCAGGGTACACAGCATTGCCACCATTGTGGGGTGTAGTCCTAAATCGTTATGGAAAAATATTTGTTTAAAAAAAAAAAAAAAAAAACGATTTAAATTTAGACTTTTCGTTATTACCAGATTTTCCCTGTCTTGAACTAATCTTGTTTGTAAGTGTATACGGTGTGTTTTCGCTGATCTCAGCTTACTAAAGGCCTTCATATTGAAAAGGGGTGAAAAATACTCGAAAGTTGTTTGAAAGTCACTAGGCATAGGTAATTCACACAAAAAAAACGAAAGACGAGGATAAACTCATGGTGAAGCAGAACTTATCGAGCAGGACGTTGTTCAAACAAAGGCACAGTGTTTTGAATTCCTTTGTCGTGGTGTGTGCAGGCTTCCAGCCCCAACGCTATGCAGAATTTCGCAGCTGTTCGCAGTGGCTCAGACCTCCCCCTCTGCAGTTGGTCCAAATATTACATGTTTTGTTGCGGCACGGTTGATCGACTGTGAAGTGTGAACTGGAAATTGGTAATTTCCTCACTGACTGAGGTAGCATGCATTTCCTTTACTGTGGCATCACAAGCCAGGCCCCTGAATCACGCACTTCTGCCCTTTTCCATATTCCATAATTCTATGATTCAATTCAAGCGATCATCTGGAGTGGCTGGTTGGACACTCTGGAGCCAAGGAGTCTGATTGGACTTTTATTGTTTTACTATACATTAGTCAGCGAGTAGCAGTAGCACATTAGTCAAGGTTTGTTTCTTGGTGCAGATAGAAAAAAGTGCAGATCCTCAAAATTGTGGGGACTTGGTATCAGTGTTAATTTAGTCAACAAAGCTTTTTTCCCCTGATGTCAATGAGACGTCACGTTAATGGAGATCATGTGACACTAACGTGACTAAATGATTCATGCAATGTCGTTGACTAAAAACGACAACACAAAATGTAGTTTACAAAATAAAATCTTGCCGAAATCTCTCTTCATTTTAAGATGAGACAAAATAATTATAACTTAGAATAATTCATGTTATTATTAGTGCAGCATTTCCGTGTTACTTTCTACTACTGTATGAAGCACACTCTCAGGGGCTCATACAGAACCAAGCATTTCACCGTAAAGTACATGTATTTTATTGTGATATTTACAACAAACTTGAAGCGCTTTGATTCATTTCCTCACCTGCGTTATTTGTTCTTAGCCAGCAATGCATTCTAGATAGCAGTAACTGCACACGGCATGGGTTTAATGGAACAATGGCGGGGCAACTGGGTCTCTGTAACTACATAGGAATAGTCCGCCTATACTTTCAAACTATAGTAAAATAAAATCACGGGAGAATTGATATCTGATCATCAACATAACGGTTTTATTCACCTTTTTCCTCTTTCCACTCCACAACAACGGACCTGTCACAGGCGGGTGCCCCACTCTTCCCCAAAACAAAACCCCAAGAGGGCGCGCAACTCCACCTAATAACGGCAGCATCAATAATAACATAGTGTAGCGCAGAAGAATAGGAGTCGGAGACAGGGTGTCGAAAGACGCCGCTAAACGTTTATTCAACATCAACTTCAATGTCAACACTCTGTTTACACTCCTATGATTTCTGATGGCTTATAACATTTTGCAATAATTTATCAATTAAAGAGAGGGTGTGTCAACACAGCAGTTGCCATAACTAAACAATTGTACAAAAGAACTTGGTACCCATGTTGAATAAAGGTTAGGAAACATAAAAAATATTACACAAAGCCACCAAAGGGGTGCGTTTTCCACCATTCACAATAATGTAAATGAATAGATGGATGGATCTATTATCATGGCTGTTGTTACAACGCTATGTTTAACGCATTTTCCAAGACTGCATGGGAGGTTTCTTGTAGCCAAATAAATTGCGGCTTATCAGGAATTATATTCTGTTTTTCCTACATGTGATTATAGCATAGGCGTAACTCACGCGGGGGACATTGGAATGTGTCCCCCGCATTTTTTCAGAATGCAGTTATGTCCCCCCCCCCTTCTGACTACCTGTCCTATTATTATGCAAAGAGGAGTAGATGGGGTCGCATTCTTGCCCTTGCCTAGAGCTAAACCAGCAGCAGTGACGACACCAGCAGTGTGTGTGTGTGTGTGGTGCGTTCCTGAAATCAACTGGGATTGCACTCGCTATTTGCATATCAATAGCGCCGGTCGTCAGGTGTGTTAAATACGACCGGCGCTATTGATATGCAAATAGCGAGTACTTATCTGGGCTTGCACTTAGTGCACCCCCGTCCCATGAAGAACGCATGTGTGTGTGTGTGACATAGAAGAAGAAAATTATACTTAAAAGAATAATGTTTACCGATTACTCATCAGATATTCTAGACTCCAAACGTTTCATGATCGCAAATTGTTTTAATTGTTCTTCATTCTGTTCCCCCCGTTTTGTTGATAGATTATATGAAGACTAGAAGTCAAATGTATTCTGATGCCGGCAATGTTCATTCCACTAAAAGATAAAATAGGTTTTCTTGGTGTGAGAAACTCTTTTAACTGGATTGGAGATAAACATGACATTTCATTTTCTGCAGATGAAGTGGCAATTAGAAATGCTTGAACGTGCTCTTTAGTTCACAGATGAGTTGGACCCTGTTTTTTTGGCACGTTCCTCTGGTTATTGCAGTGATCTCATGTTGAAAGAAGAATTTCAGCATGAGTTCATTTACTGCAGTGTTGTGTTTTGGGGGAATCAGGAGTAAGGATTTTGATTTGCTTCTTTAGAATTCTATGCTGTAGCTTTGTCACAACAATCCCACATTTGATTCACATGCTGTACACTTTAACAAGTTTGCTTGACTCCCATTTCTAAGAGCAATTTGCCATAGCAAAGACCATTACGTTACAAACTGCAGTATAACTCTGGTTAAAAAGATAAAAACCCCAAATATTTACATGAGGGGAAGACTATGAATAATTTGACCAATAATAAACATAACTTCTATAGCTTTTGTTGTTGTTGTTGTCATATTCAATGGAAGTATTGTAACATCCTTGTATTGTAAATACATTTCACAATGGGAGCCATCAGAGATGAAAGGCGTTCCTACTGGTTTAGAGGAGGATAATTGTGTTATGTAATTTTGTTTGAACCCAGGAGATCTCTGAATGCAATGGAAATTCTGTATGTATGAGCTCAGTGTGTCGTTTACATGGAGAAATAGCGCCACCGCCTGGGAAAATGCGGTATTGCACCCCTGGTATTTATAAAAAAAAAAAAAAATCTAGGTAGAGAGGGGGGGGGGGGGGGGGGCCCTAACCCCCCCCAGCGACGTCACTCGCCACGCCCACAAATCTGTCCCCCGCAAACACGGAGAGAGAGTTACGCCACTGGATTATAGTGATGAGATAGACCAGGTAGAAAAATAATATCGAATACGATTCTAAATGTTAAGGAATTCCTTTCTTTTCAAAATGTATAAATGTAACTAGCCATAGACAGTAGGGACTTGTTGAGGCATCTTACATTTTTAATTTTAATTTTTGGTGTGATACTTTTCAAGCTACTTCCTATGAATCATGCTGATATCACACAACCTAATCAGAGAAAATGGCCTTGACAATTTTACACTTACAGTGTTAAAAAACTACAACCCTACTCAGAATGCATTGTAATCCATGGCCCCCCTCTCTCTCTGGGGGCAATTAACACCTGGCTGCGTTCTAGTCAGGCTCTTTTGTTATGCCAATGACTCTGTCTTGTGGCACTGCAAACGCAACACCCATAGAAGGAAAAGTCATGATAGTTTATTTAAAATGTTGTGTGGTAGTGAAAGGTTAACCTTCTGTAGTGTGGTAGTGAAAAGTTAACCTTCTGTGTGTGTGGTATTGAAAGGTTAACCTTCTGTAGTGTGGTAGTGAAAGGTTAACCTTCTGTAGTGTGGTAGTGAAAGGTTAACCTTCTGTAGTGTGGTTGTGAAAGGTTAATCTTCTGTAGTGTGGTAGTGACTATATTTTTAGGAAGGAGGTTAAAGAGGAGTATCTTGACTTGACTTTGCATTCGTTTGTGGTTAACTATCCAGGGCTAGTATGAGGAACAGCATGGGTTGTGGCAAGAAATTATATTATATTATTTCCCTGCTATGTACGTGCAACTCTATGCCATTACACTGTCTTCTATGACATGCCCCAGTGATGAGCAATCTCCAAGTATTCGGTCTATATGGACCTAGTATTTATATAATGTATTATATACACATGTCCTAATATACTAACCTACACTGTAGCACTCAACACTTTGATGAACATTGTTACTCAGCTGATGGAGTTGTGCCCTTCCTGATGACTTGTCATACAGACCTTGTAAGTCTAAAAGTGGATAAAAGCGTCAGCAAAATGACAAAATGTAAATGTAAATTTATTATAAGGAGGACCTAGTATTTATATACTGTATTATGTGGACCAGGACCTAGTATGTATATTATGTATTATGAATTGAAAATGGGGGACCCTGATGTAAACAAGACGAAAGTCTTTCTCTGGTCTGCATCCCCTTAACAATTGTGTGTATTGAGCCAGCATAACTGGACCACATACCACTTTAACACATTCGGGGCCATTGGGATGCGTCTAATAAATCTCTAGAGGACCAGCTTTTGTAAACAGACTTGGGGCTGTTTGTAGAGCTAAATCTATACTTTATAGTATTGCTATCTGTCCATTCTCATTGTCAATTGGGACCATAAACCGTCCCTTCAAAATGGATTAAAGAAAAAAAAATCATCAATACGTTCTCATTTTATAGCACCGTGAATATAAGCGTTTGGTCTAGTATATTTCCTGGAAGGCGAGATAAAGGGCTAATAGCTACTAACGTTATATCCAATGGCATTTCCGTTATACAAAAGCTACAGTTAAAACTCAAACTGCGTAGGCGGCTAGGTGGTGTAGTCGGCAACTCGCTCGCCATCAACGCTGGAGACGCTGGGTTCGAGTCCAGCTCTCGGTGTTGCTATCAGCTTGGCTGGTTGTTCATACTAACACAATTGGCAGTGTTAGGGGTGGGAAAGCTGATGGGTGGGTCCTGGGTGTTGTGGACAGCGACCCCTACAGTTCGGTCGGGGCGCCTGCACAGCGAGGGTAGGATCTGGAGGGAGGTAGTGTGACCTTCCACACGTTACACTCTCCCGGTGAGAATCTGCGCTGCCAGGCTGGCTGCCGGCTGGCTGCACATGCGTCGGAGGAAAGCATGTGACAGTCTCCGGCCTCCCTGACCAACAGTAGGGGGGAGTGCGCAACAACCAGGAAGGGGGTTGGGAATTGGCATAACTACTAACAGTGGGATGGGAGAAAAATCGGAAAAAGGAGGGGGGGAAAAGATAATAAAAAAAATAATAAAAAAACTCAAACTGCATATGATCGGTATGATCCTCAAGCATGTATGCATGAAAAGGGGGGGGGGGCGGGGGACGTCGTTTCTGATTATTGATTGTCAATAAACGTGTTCGTCTAAGTCAGGGGTTCCCAAACTTTTCAGGCCAGGACCCAGAAAATAAGGCGTCGGAGAGCCGCGGCCCAATGCACATCGTTTTTTTTTTTTTTTTTGCTTTTTCTTTTTGCCAGGCGACCGATTTTTTAAGCCAAATATCACTTCAATCCTATTAAGTTAGTTCAAGTTAGTTATTCATTTATATGTGCTATTTATGAGAGGGCTAACTTGTTGCAAAATAATAATGATAATAATAATAATAGTCTCATTAAAATACTATTGTTGCTTCGGTTGTTTTCAGCGTTTTATGTGCATAATCTGTTATTTAGTTTGAAATGTTCGTTGAAATAAGTAGATTTTTCGTTTTTGTTTATTTATTAAGTTAATATAAAACCATATAGTCACATTTTAGAATACAATAGAATAGAATTTTAGAATACAACTAGAAACACTGTCCTGGCCTGCTTCTAAGTTCAGTGGCCTGACAAAAAAAAAAAAAATAATAATAATAATAATATATATATATTTTTTTATCATCTCGCGGCCCACCCATGGCTGCTCGCGGCCCACCTTTGGGTCGCGACCCCGACTTTGGGAACCACTGGTCTAAGTAGCCACATACGCTGGTCGGCTGGTTGAGTATCATAGCAAGCTTTGATCAGCATGTAATTTACGTGAAAAAGATCTTACCGGCTTCCGGTATGAGAGCGGAAGAGTAGCACGCATGTGGTGAGGCTCCTGGTCAAAAGAGCGAAAAACGGAGAAATAAGGACCCGAAAAGTGACGGAAAGTGATCAAAAATGAAGATGCAAACGAGAAGGAAGGAGGAGAAAACAAATATGAAGGAAAGAGAAATGGAGAACTCACAGGAAGAGGAGAGTTCGACGGAGCAGAACCCCCGAGGCGAGACCGAGAAGGAGCAGGCGGAAGAAGGGGGAGTCTCGGCTGAGACAGACAAGGAAATGCCAGGATGGGCCGTGCGCATGCAGGCCGGGATATTGGCGACCATAAAATTGAACTCGGACACGATGCAGGCGAACATGAAACTGAACTCGGACACGATAAGAAATGATATTGGGAAGTTACGGGAGGAATTGAGGAAGGAACAAGAGGACTTCAGAGGTGAAATGAATACAGAAATCTAAAGGGTGGAGGAGAAGATGGCGGAACAGGATAGTAACGTAACAGAGGTACAGACTAGAGCGGCGCAGATGGAGGAATGGAGCACAGAGATACACGAGGTGTTAACGTGTGTGATTCAAAAGCAAGAACAGATGGAGACAAAGATATCGGACATGGAGGGGAGGTCACGGAGAAATAACATCAGAATATGGGGATTGAAAGAAGGAGTCGAAGGGGAATCGGTGATCCAATATGTGGAAGAGCTTATCAAGGAACAACTGAAGGAGACGGGACTGGAAAAAATGGAGATACAGAGGGCCCACAGGGCGTTGGCTCCGAGACCGAAACCGGACAGACCTCCGAGGGCGGTGATTATTAACTTTCTGAGGTTTGAGATTAAGGAGTTGGTACTCAGAACCGCGTGGACCAAAAAGATAGAAATCGTCGTTTGATCAAGATTACTCGACAGCGGTGGCAATAACACGCAGGTCCTACGCGGGACTGAAGAGAATTTTGAAAGAAAACGGAATGAAATTCCAGTCACCCATGACCTCGCTAAGGATACACTGGAAGGAAGGGACGGTGACATACGCGACGGCGCGGGAGGCGGCGGAGGAAATGAGGCGATGGGGGATGCAGATGGCGGAGGACGGAGAGGGAAGGAGACAGGAGGGCCAGACGCGGAGCCTGCAGCAGAGATTGGAGGGGGCACGCAGATGGACCAGAGCGGGAGATCGAGGCCCGGGAGAGGAGGGAGGAGAGAGGAGAAGGCCGAAGTGAGACGTGACAGACCGAAGGCGGAGACGAACGAGGAGGCCAGAGACTGAGAAGGAGGGGAGAGGAGGCGGGAGGATACGAACGGATGAGTACACGCACAAGAGATTGAAAAACTATCCAAATAGAGACAAAATATAGAAACTGAAATAACATATACATAAACACACATTCCCAGGTAATGGCAGGATATAGGAACGAACATAATGTATACATGAACACATAATACACAGGCCGACGGAGGAAATAAACGGAAATATAATTAGGTATGATAGACGGAACACAACATATTGAAACAAGTACATAGACACACGCTGAGAGTAACAAATCAAATCAAATCAAATCAAATTTATTTATAGGGCCCGACAACACACGTTAATGTCCCCATGGGCCGTACAGGTCTTCTTTAAACAAGTCAAGAAGACAACATAACAATAAGTCAAGAACAGAACAAGAACACCATAGGGTCCAAACATTTTTTAGATGAATGCAAATAAATGAAAGAATGCAAGCACTCCCAGACATACCCCACGCGAAGGTAAGGAAAAACTCACTAAAACCTAACAATAGGGAAAAAAAAGCTCCACAGGCAATGTGGAGGAGAGAAACCTTAGAAGGGCCGTTCAAGGGGGGATCTCCCTTCTTAGATGTCGGTGATAGTAGTGTTGCAGACGGACAGTTGGTAAGCATGCACTCATGTGTGTGGTGAGACACAGATGAGTGCATGCAATAGCAACTGAACATTTTGAAAAATTAAAGATAGAGTTGATAGCGGATCTATTTGAGGCACAGGGGCGGCGCAAGAGGGTCACGTCCTCCCCGTCTTAGTCACGGGACATTCAAGACTCCGGTCGTTGCTCAGGGACAGCCGGAGACAGGGGGAAGGGGGGTGGCGCAGAGAGGGTCGCGAACTCCCGACATCATCGCGGGACATCGGGCACTCCGGTCACCACTACGAGACCTCCGAAGACAGGGGGGCACGCAGAGGGGGTCGCAATCTCCCGGCCTTCGTCACGGGACGTCCAACACTCCGGTCAACACTCCAGGACAGCAAGTCATAGGAAGACAGGGAGACGGGACAGGCGTTAGACAGCTCGTGAGATTGTAGTAGGCGGACATAGCAATAGATACAAGTGGTAGGCATATATGTGAATGGAGTAGATATATGAAGTAAGCGTATTATGTGAATAGAATAGAAGTACTTAACCCAGCAATGAAACCGCGTTGACTGTTAATCTGTTAACAGTCTGTTAATCAGTTGACAGGACCACGGACAGACGGCGGTGAATAACTGATCCAATGCCTCGGAGGTGCATGTAGAGCAGTCACTACAAGCTTGGCCAGGACCCCGAGGCATCCATCACCTTGGTCAGCGCCAGGAGACGGGTACTCAGAGAGAAGGGGGAGGGAGGGGGGGGGGGGGGGGGGAGAGGGGGGGGGGGGGGAAGAGTTAGAGAGTTCCCATGTTTGTGGTGCTGCAAAGGAGCAGACATGTAGTACCCTGTAGTGCCATGTAGTACCCCGTAGTGCCATGTAGTACCCTATAGTACCCCATAGTGCCATGTAGTACCCCGTAGTATCCTGTAGTACCCTGTAGTGCCATGTAGTACCCTGTGGTGCCATGTAAGCCATGTAGTACCCTGTAATGCCATGCAGTACCAAGTAGTACTCTGTGGTACCATGTAGTACCCTGTACCCTAACTAAACTACCCTATAGTAAACTACCCAGTGGTACCATGTAGTACCCTGTACCATAACTAAACTACACAGATTAATCTAAAGGTCAGTCCCCGACCAGGTGAGATCAAGGTAGGTTGAAGGAGAGAGAGAAAAGATGAGTCTTAAGCAGGGATTTAAAAGCTTCGACAGAGCAGGCGCCCCTGATGACGGCAGGTAATTTGTTCCACAGGTAGGGAGCGCGGTAGACAAAGGCTCTGTGGCCGGCGGATTTCTTTTTAACCCTAGGGGTCGATAGAAGCCCCGCATTTTGTGAGCGCAGAGCACGAGCGGGCGAGTATCGGGAGATGAGATCAGATAGATAGAGCGGTGCAAGCCCATTTAAAATTTTGTAGGTGAGGAGTAGCACTTTAAAGTCAGAGCGGGCTTGGATAGGAAGCCAATGTAGGGCGGACAGAACTGGTGTGATGTGATCAAATTTTCTAGTTCTAGTTAGTATCCGTGCAGCCGCATTTTGCACGAGTTGAAGATTTTTGATGCTTGAATTAGGTAAGCCTGAAAAAAGTGCATTACAGTAGTCCAGACGTGATGAGACAAAAGCATGAATCAGGGTTTCAGCATCAGCCAGAGTTAAAATGGGGCGTATTTTTGCGATATTACGAAGATGGAAGAATGCAATTTTGGTGACATTTTTTATATGTGCATTAAATGAGAGGGAGGAATCAAAAATGACTCCGAGGTTTTTTATGGTGGAGCTCTGGGATACATGACAGGTATCAAAGTTGAGGGAGATGTCCTGAAACAGGCCTCTGTGGTTTGGGGGGCCAACAATTAACATCTCAGTTTTATCTGCATTAAGGAGTAGAAAGTTTTGCGACATCCATTTTTTGACGGCAAGCAAGCAGGCCTCAAGGTTTTGTAGTTGGGAGGAATCATTTGGCTTAATAGGTATATATAATTGGGTGTCATCAGCGTAAAAATGAAAGTTTATGCCAAATTTGCGTATGATATCGCCGAGGGGTAGCATGTAAATCGAAAATAGCAAAGGGCCCAGGACAGAGCCTTGTGGGACACCACATTGCACTGGGAGGGTCTCAGATGTTAAATCATTATAGACCACGCAGTGTGTTCTATCAGTTAAATAGGATTTAAACCAAGCTAGTGCGAGACCCCGAATGCCAACATGGTTCTCAAGCCGACCTAGAAGAATCGAGTGATCGATAGTGTCAAAGGCTGCACTGAGATCAAGCAATAAGAGCACAGAGGTGAGGTTTGAGTCAAGAGAGAGCAGTAAGTCATTTGTGACTTTGGTAACCGCCGTTTCGGTGGAGTGTAAGGCTCTAAAGCCAGATTGAAATGATTCATTAAGATTATTGTTTGATAAATGGTCAGTAAGTTGCGTTGCGACGATCCGTTCTAATACTTTGGATAGGAATGGGAGATTGGAGATAGGTCTGTAATTTTTCAAGATTAGAGGGTCGAGGTTCGGTTTTTTAAGTAATGGTTTAATGACGGCTGATTTAAAGGCCAGGGGCACCACGCCAGTGGACAAAGAGGTGTTGAAGATATTGAGTAGGGCAGGGCCTAGAGTTGGGAAGAGTTTTTTGATGAGAGTTGCTGGGAGAGGGTCAAACAGACAGGTTGAAGGTTTAGCCGCGCCAACCAGTTTAGAGAGAGCACTAAGTGAGACGTTTTCAAGGCAGCATAGCGTATGACTGGAATCAAAGTCAGGGGGAATGCCCGTCAAAGGTTGGGAGGGACTCTGATTGTTGAGTAAAGCAACAATTTCATCTCTAATGAGGTCAATTTTCTTGGTAAAAAATGTCATGAATTCGTTAGCCGAGAACGCATGGTTTAGGGCACTTGGTTGTTTCTGCGTAAGTTTTGCAACTGTGTCAAACAGAAACTTTGAGTTGTTTTTGTTTTCATTTATGAGCCTGGAAAAATAAGAGGTTTTGGCAAGTGAGAGTGCCTTTTTGTAGTTACGTAAACTATCATTCCAGGCGAGGCGGAATACTTCGAGTTTGGTCGAACGCCATTTATGTTCAAGTTTGCGACAAGCCTTTTTAAAGGAGCGCGTTTCCTCCGTAAACCAGGGAGTTAGTTTTTGCGGAGCACGTTTAATTTTAGGTTTAAGGGGAGCGACAATGTCGAGGGTGCTACGAAGGGCGGCATTAAGTTTGTCTGTAAAGAGATCAAGGGGGCCAGAGTAAGAGAGGAAGGGAGAGAGGGTGTCTGGTAGGCAGTTAACTAGAATTGGGACAGTTGAGGCGTTAATACGACGGCTCATGTAGGATTCTACACTGTCTGGGCGAGAAACCGTCAGATCAATTTGAAATTTGATGAGGTAGTGGTCTGAGAGAGCAGGAACACAGTTGGAAGGGATTAAGGGGATAAATAGACATCACATAGAAAATAGAGAGGAGGAAAATAAAATAAAAAGGGGTACACAGAAGACACCACACACGGGTTTGGGAGGAAAGAGGGACATTGGAACATGCGAGCCGCATTGTGGGGGACCTAGGAAATGGGGGTCTCTCAGAATGAAGGAGAGCGCTTTTGACCACCACAGCAGTAAAAACAGTAAGAATGCTGGACAAATATGACGAGCGGTTGGGGGCAAAGGTTTCAAACCCCCAAGCCGTCAGGAGGAGGCCTCTCACTAGGAGAGCAATTACTCCTCACCCACCAGCAGGGGACAGGGGGGGACACAGGGACCCCCCGAACGCCTTGGGAGCACTTTATGTAAAGTTTATGTTTTTTATTTATGTTAATCATTATATGTATTTGGTGAAGAGAGCGGAGGCTACAACCGGAGGGGGGAATGAATGTGACATGGGGGGGACTGACAGACGAAAGAAGAAGAAAGATGACAATGGTTAAAGGTATAAAAATGATGTCGTTAAACGTTAATGGAATGAATAATGCGATAAAGAAGGGCAAAGTGATGTTGAAATGTAAAAAAAGTGAGATGGAAGTGATTTTTCTGCAGGAGACACATTTGGTAGCACAGGATCATGAGAAACTGAAGAGATTTGGATATGAAAATGCATACTATAGTTCCTTTAAACGGAACCCGAGGAGAGGAGTAATCACGTTAATCAAAAACAGTCAAATTTGAATTGATCAAGGAAGTAAGAGACAAGGAGGGAAGGTTTGTTCTGGTGAAGGGGAAAATGGAGGACCAAATGGTTACGCTAGTGAATGTTTATGCACCCCCAGAGAGTGAGAGGGATTTATATGAGACCATTTTTGATATGATAGTGATGGAACTAGAAGGGATATTGATATGCGCGGGAGATTTTAATGTAGTACTGAATCACGACCTAGACACCACGAGTACTAGAAAAGGACGGGCACCAATCAGTAGATATATGAATATTCAGATGACGGAAATGGGAATTACAGATGTTTGGAGGGGGATGCACGCCATGGACAGGGAATACACACATTACTCACACCCGCACGTGACATATGCGAGGATAGACTACTTTTTGATGATGACGGGGGACAGTTACAGGGCACGGGAGAGCAGAATAGGAGTAGCGGACATATCGGATCACAGTGCCATATATCTGACAGTAGATCTAGAAGGGAGACGGAGGAACACGATCTGGAGACTAAATGTAGGAATATTAAATAACAAGGGGGTGGTGAGTCAGATCAAGGAGGAGATAGCCAGATATAAGGAAGAAAATGACACACTATGGGACACACTGAAGGTGGTGATAAGGGGGAAATTGATGGAGAAGACAGCAATGCTGAAGAAGGCCAGAACGGAGACATATCACAATCTGATAGGGAAGCTGAAGAAGCTAGAGGGGAGACACCTGATATCAAAAGAACAGGAAACGCTCGGAGAAATCAAAGAAGTAAAGGCCAGGATAAATAGGGAATTATTGACGGAAATAGAAAAGAAAGCGAGGTTCATGAAACAAACGTACTATGAAGGGGGACCAAAAGCGACCAGACTGTTGGCTAGGAGAATTAGGACGCAACAGAAGTTGAACACGATACACACAATAAGGGATACAAAGACTAATGAAATATTGAGAGACCCAGCTGAAATAGAGAGGACATTTAGAGAATACTATGAGAAACTATACACACAGCCAAAAGCAGCGGGAGAAGAGGAAATAGAAGCATATCTGGAGAAGCTAGAGTTACCATCGATAGGGAAAGAACAGAATGAAGAATTAAATAAAATTATTTACGGAATGAGAACTGGAAGAGGCAATTAGTAGAGCTAAAAACAACAAGTCTCCGGGGAGCGACGGATTCCCATCGGAATTCTACAAGACATTTAGAACTGAATTAGCACCCATGTTAGGGGCGGCGTTCAGACACACGATGGAAGAGGGAAAAATGCCCCCCTCGTGGAAGGAAGCCATAATCACCACGATACCGAAGGATAGGGAATTATGTAGTAGTTTCAGACCTGTGTCCATACTCAACGTGGATTACAAGATGTATACATCGATAATATCAAAGAGATTTGAGACGTTTATGCCAGACATTATAGATGAAGATCAAACTGGATTTATTAAAGGGAGACAGACACAGGACAACGTGAGAAAGACATTACACATAGTAGAGGAGATACAAAAACAAGGTGGTAGCGCGGTACTGATTAGCCTAGATGCAGAAAAAGCATTCGACAGTGTGAGCTGGACATTTTTATATAAAACATTGATGAGGTTCGGACTGAACGGGAGGGCGATGAAGATGATCAAGGCGCTATATCAAGAACCGACAGCGAGGGTTAAGGTGAATGGCAGCTTGACGGATATAATCAGATTAGAGAGGGCTACCAGACAGGGATGTTGTCTCTCACCGACGCTCTTCGCCGTTTTCATAGAACCTCTGGCACAACTGATCAGACAGACCGAGGACATTAAGGGAGTAAGGATAAAGGGAACGGAATATAAACTAGGCCTATTTGCGGACGACGTGATAGTATACATGAGGCAACCAGACAAGAGCTTCCCGGCACTGATGGATCTACTGAAGGAATATGGCCACTACTCAGGATACAAACTAAACGTGACAAAGACACAGACCTTAGCATGGAACTATACCCCAACGACGGAAATTAGGGAACAGTACGGGATAAGATGGGACATGGACAAGATTAAATACTTAGGGGTGAACATCACGAGAGGGGTGGAGAAACTGTTTGAGGCGAACTATACACAGATAAATCAGAACATCAAGAGAGACTTAGAGAGATGGACAGTAATGCCCTTGGACTTCAATTCAAGAATAGAGGTCATTAAAATGAACATACTATCAAGGTTACTGTACCTATTCCAGTCACTACCGATACAAATACCACAGAATCAATTCAGGGAGTGGGACAGACTGATATCGAGGTTCATATGGGCGGGGAGAAGACCACGGGTCAGATATAAAACACTACAACTACCAAAGGAAGAGGGAGGGATGGCAGTACCCAGCCTACAAGATTATTACTATGCAGCACAACTGAGAGCAGTGACGTGCTGGTGTAACGACAGATATGAGGCAAGATGGAAAGACATTGAAAAAGAAGGGGAGGGATACAATCAGTGGTGCGTTATTGAAATCATCTGGGGTGACACGCACCACGTGCACGCGCGCTCCCGGTGCGTGCGCGCGCTCCCGCGAATGCGCATTTAATGTCCCCTCGCTTGGGCACAGACTAAAGACAGTGCCTAATTTCCTCTATGAATGGAATGTAACACGTCTTCACAACAAGTTAGGTGTGAATGTGTCTGAGAACGTATTTAACACACCTGACGACCGGTGCTATTGATATGCAAATAGCGAGTGAGCTTGCACACCGTGCTACCCCGTCCCATGAACAACGCATGCCTGGATACAATGTACAAGCTCTGGTGGGAGATAGGGAACTATTTAAAGAAAAAGAGGGACTATTAGATCCAATCACCAAATGCACCTTGACCATATGGAACAGAGTAGTAAAAACACACAAATTGGAGAAGCAGTCAGGGGTTCTGAGATGGGTAGCACATGACAAGAGATTCAAACCAGGGAGGTTAGACCATGGATTCAGAAGGTGGGAGAGGGGGGGGGGCAACAGCGATATGCAAAATGATAGAGAAGGGGGATATGCAGACCAGCGTTTCCGTTTTTTGTTTACCGGTATTTGACCGGCAAAATCTGTTGAAGTCCGACATATTTCATCTCTCCGGTCTTAATGTCCGGTGAAAATAATTCCCTGAGTCTAAGCACAATTTGATTATTTGAATTGTATTAAAATAGGCTCAAATTAAATAGCCTATGCGATGAACGAAACGATCATTACATTTGTTTCCTCGTTGCTTCTAATAATGACAACGACGTTGTCAGCGAGAGCTTAGTGCTGGGTGTGCGAACTTTTGTGAAGCTGCAGAGCCAGAGCAACAGCGGCACAATGCAGTATTCCAGCAGTACTCCAATTCAGCCATTTTCAGCCAATGTTGGGTGGGGGGCGCTGCTGTGCGGTTCCCAGAAAAGAGCCAATAACAGCTAAATCAGCTGCTCTGCAGCGCCATACTCTTTGCAAATAAGTCGTTGCGAGGTGGAGAGAGTCGTCACGCAAACCACGATAATGTTGCCGTCTCTCTGCTTTCTCAGTTCTTCGCTTGATATAATTAATACAAATGTCCAATATAACGGAATTCGTTAGCTCATAAAAATGTGATTATAACAGACTGCTGTTTAGTGTCGGACCGACTGCCCACATACGCGGTCTATTTTATTTCAAGTCAGCAGCAGCACGGAGTATCGAGGGACTTATTTTATTTGGAATATATTAATGACTGTATACGCAAAAGTAGCCTAGTTTTAAGTAATAATATTATAAATCTACATGCCTTGAGGATGACATTCTTTATATAGCCTGCCTATCGATTGTTTTAAAGCTCAATAAACTATGACCGGAATTAATCTCATTTGTCCGGTAGATTGAAATCTTGCAGGTCACGGAGACCGGCAACAATTTTTTCTAACGGAAACCCTGATGCAGACACTACAAAAATTAAAGGAGAAATTTGGACTAGAAAACAGGGACCACTTCAGATATCTACAGGTTAGAGACTACTACAACAAAGAAATAAGGGGGGCCAAAGACTAAGAACAGAATGGAATAATCAAGATGATAGTATGGGCATACGAAGGGGGGCAAGGAAGAGTAATATCAGCAATATACCAAGCTATAATGAACAGCAAGGGACACACGACCGATTACATAAGGGAGAAATGGGAGAGAGAACTAGAGATAGAAATAACAGGGAAGGAATGGGGGAACATATGCGAGGTGCAACATTCAACAACAGGATCGAGGATATGGAAAGAGTTTGGATGGAAAAACATAATCAGATTCTTTATAACCCCAGAGCTGAAGGGAAAATATGCACCAACACAAAGAGCATGCTGGAGGATGTGTGGGAAGGAGGGGGCAAATCACACACACATATTCTGGGGATGTCAGAAGCTGAAGGGGTATTGGGAAGAGATAGGGGAGGCAATGATTAGAATATTAGGATACGGATTGCCACAAACGGGACTGGTGCTGTACTTAGGGGACCTGACACACGAGGGAATACAGGGGGGGACAAATATTTAATAAAGATAATGTTGATATCGGCCAGAAAAGCAATAACGAGACTGTGGTACAAGGAAGACCCACCGACAATAGCACAATGGGTAGGAATAGTAGAGGAGATACAGGATATGGAGAGGATAACGCACATGCTGAGGCTACAGGAAGAGAAATTTGGGGAAAGATGGGTAAAGTGGGAGGATTATAAAGGGAACGAAAACGACATCACAGAGGAAGAACCAAATGCAACACAAGAGGGCGAAGGGTAAAGGAGGAAAGAAGTTCAAGGAGGGTCTCTGAACCCATGTCACACACTTTTGCTTTAGTTAGTATTTTATAATATTTTTTTTTGGGGTATTACAATTGTTTTATGTTTTTGTACTTTATTATTTATGTCTGATTAACAGTGTTATATTAATATTCAGGGATGATGTGGTTTGTGTATGGGTGAATCAAAAGGCAAAGAGAAAGTTAATAAAAAAAAAAAAAAAAAAAAAAAGGACGAAGGATAAGGGAAGAAAGAAGCTCAAGGAGGGTCTCTGGACCCATATCACACATGCATGCCTTAGTCAGTATTTAATATTTTTGAGTAGGAATTATATTTTTATACCTGTTTAAGGGAGGTACACAATCAGCCTTTGTATTAAGTACCTGGAAAACAACTGTAGTGGAACCAGACAACTAACCATGATACCCATGTAACCATTTATGTGCACTGCTTTTTTTGTTTTTATTGTGTTGTTAGTTTCTTTTTTCTGTAAGTGCTGTTTGTCTATAAGTGTTAATAAAAATTTAAGTTTAAAAAAAAGAAAAAGATCTTACCATGAGCCAGTTGGATCCCCCTGAGGATTTCCCTGTTATCGATCGCCATCTGGTATATCGATATGTCCATTGGCTGATGATAAATCCCCTTATTTCATAGTGAAATCCGCAATCCAAAACGTATCCCGTGCAACAGACAATAGCTATCGCTTCAGATGAGTAGAAAACTACATTAGAGATAAAAAAATTAAAAGACAACTTCTGCCACAGCGATAGCGCCCCTAAGAGGATCTGGCCGGTATTGCACTTTGGCGAATTCAAAGAGTAGGGTACATCTGCAGTGCAGCTCGGCGACCTTGAATAGGTTATTAAAATGGAATAAAAGCCAAAACAACTTGCTACGGATATATCCGTCCTTCTGTCCACAATGGGTGGAATCGAAACTCGGAGATCTCCGCGGTCGGGCGCCATTGTGTTAACATAACCTGCATATAATCCGTGATAAATGTCGCCAGCTCGTTTTTGTCCTCTGCGCAGTGTCCACCGAATTCACCAAACCGGTTTAACGCCTCAGCCACGTATCTCGCTGTAGTCTGCATGGTGACTATCAGCAGAGCACTGTCAAAACGCTGTTTATATTATCCATCAATGGCCATCAACTTAATGACGTCACCGCCGTGGCGGCCTGACCAATAAGCACCCCCGCATCCCGCCCCAACCCCCCCTTCTGTGAATGAGTTTACAAATCACGGACTTCAGAGTGAATAAGGAAGGACCGCGCATCTTGAAAGGCGCGTTAATACATTTGTTTATCTGGCTTACTGCCGCGGATTCAAGCCACGCAATAACAAAGCGCACCATTAAAATAAGGAATGTTATATTTTACAAGTTTACAAAGTGGATGTTTAACACTTTGAGTGCCAACGACGAGATTTCTCGTTAGTTCATGCCAACCGTTCAGTGCCAACGACGAGAGATATTTTTTTATTATCGATTTCCATGCATTTTTCATCAATCTAGCCTCACGTTACCAGTGGGGATCTGTCTGAACTCGAACAGGGAAAATACCGCCCCCTATCGTCTTTCCGGATGGTACTGCACCCCTTTGGATTGGATTGAATGAAACGCATGGAGAAAAAAAAAGTCCTGCTTCCACATTTTACTTGTCAGACATGTAACCGGAGACGATCAAAGTCATCGCCCACCACCAGAACAGCGAAAAATGTGTGTTTCCAGTACCCAGCGTTGGATCAATAAACGCGATCGATATTTGGAATGGCGATCAGGAATTGGAATAATCTTTTTGGAGAACATCTGAGGTAAGGAATCTATTTTTACCAGTCTTGGGATAATCGGAGCTATTTTCACCTATATATCAGCGTGTGCCATATGTGTGTGTGCGATCAGGAAATAAGATAATCGATTTTTCAGCCCGCTTCTATAGCGTGCATAAGTACACATATTAGGGCTGACCCCTATTAGTCGATTAGTCGACTAATCGATCGAAAGGAGCCGTAGTCGACTGCCAACCTCTTAGTCGAATACAAAAAAACAAAAAAAAAATATAAATAATTTTTTATTTTAATTTTTGTATCATTCCTTCCAAAAGAAAAGAGGCCTAGAAGCGTGGCTAGCGCTAATGGCACGCATACCAGAGGCTAACTGCCTACGAAAACAGGCACAGAGGCACTGAAAGAGGATTTCACCCATCTAATGAACACACTAGACTAGACAAATATCAAGGTGTATCCATCAGTGGACCAATTGCATGCTTTTGCAGAGGACAAGAAGCCTTCAGTCGACTCCTTCAGACATTAAGCACCCCCCACAGCCCAAATGGAATGAAAAAAAAAAGAATAAATTAAGAATATATATTATGGGCGGTCAGGTGGCGTAGCGGAGATTGCGTTCGTCACCAACGCCGGAGATGCTGGGTTCGAGCCCAGCTCCCGGCGTTGTCACCAGCTTGGCTGGCCGTTCACACTAATACAATTGGGAGTATTAGGGGGTGGGGAAAGCTGGCGGGTGGGTCCTGGGCGTTGTGGACAGCGACCCCTAGAGTTCGGTCGGGGCGCCTGCTCAGCGAGGGTAGGATCTGGAGAGAGGTAGTGCGACCTTCCACACGTTACACTCTCCCAGTGAGAATCTGAGTTGCCAGGCTGGCTGCCGGCTGGCTGCACATGCGTCGGAGGAAAGCATGTGATAGTCTCCGGCCTCTCGGACCAACAGTAGGGGGGTGCGCAACAACCAGGAAGGGGGTTGGGAATTGGCATAACGACTAACAGTGGAATGGGAGAAAATCGGAAAAAAGGAGGGGGAAAAAGATAATAATAATAAAATATATATATATATATAATATTATTATATTATTTTTATTTTTTAGTGGACTAATAGTCGACTAACGGCAAATTTTGGCCAATCATAGTTGACTATCCAAATCCTTAGTCGGGGACAGCCCTAACACATCGATAATCTAGCGTTTATTTGAAAACGATTCATAAATAGGCCGAAAAATGACAACGTGTTTTGTGTATTCCAGTAAAGGGCGTTTATCACAGAATCTTTATTTTCTTCTGGAAATTTCATAAAACGAGCGTTTTTCAAAATGGTATAAAACGGAAATGAACCGATTATTAAAAAAAAAAAAAAAAAACGTTTCGACAATGTTGACTGCAAACAAGTCATTGATAAGCGACGGCCATATTATACACATAATTTAAGATATAGTTCATGCGTTCGCAAATATGAGAGCTCTATCATTGAAGTGGGTGGTGGCACGCAACGGGGTTCCGGGGCACCGGACCCGTGGCACTCAAAGTGTTAATGACAATAAAGCATAACAATGGCTGAAATGAAACTCATGGACCCAACGTTAAACGTGACTGAACGTGAAGTGCATGTATGGAAAATGCTGACGAAATAATAGAACAGCTGCATGAACAAACAAAGCCTGTTTTAGAAGCCTATAGCCAATGTTCGAGACAAATTGTTCTGAAGGTCCAGATTAATGATTAGACTTGAGTCAAAAACACACGGCAGGCCACGGATAATAAACTATCAATTTATATGGAATTCGTTAAACGTATCCGTTGTCTTACTAAGTTATTATCATGATGATGATGATATCGCAGAACGCTGCTAGAACAAGACACAAATATTATTCCTCAAGATGTAAAATACGCATAAAAGATAGCCACTTATACTATTCTGAGAAGATTATTCATCTGTATCGCAACCGAGTCACGGATTTTGGCGAGGCAGGTAGCATTATGTCGGGAAAAATGAAATGAAATAAAGAAATGTGAATTAAAGAAGTTAAAACGAAGTTTAGCCTATTAAATTGTTTTAGAAGCCTATAGCCAATGCCTGCGTGTACATATTTTAACGCTCCATGGACTGGCCGAGGACTGCGAGGAGGGGGAATTGCAACTGTGTACAAGCAAAACTTTGACTGAGTTCGGTTAATGATGCCATAATTCTCTGCTGTGCTTTTAGGCACACACACGCTAACATTGAGTGTTGCATGCCAATTAAAGACCTCTGCGACAGGTCCTGCATATTATACACACGCGTCTAACCTGACTGCATAAACGCAACGTTCAGAAAAGTGAAATGAAACGAAATCGTTGCCCTTTAGTGCAGGGGTGGGCAATTATTTCCCCCAGGGGGCCGAATGAGCAACTGAAAATATGTTGGGGCGCCGGGCCAAAATTCCAAACTCAATTATGCATAATATACATTTTATTTCTATATAAAAAGCAGTAATGGCATTGTGGTAAGAGTGTATGTTATTATTTGGCAATTAAAACGTGAGGTTAGCTTTCAAAAATATAATTTATTCAAATAGAATTTATTTCCAAAATGATCAACAAAATGTGAAACATTAATAACAAAGGGCATTTTGAGTTTCATATACTATTGAAACAAGGATTTTCTTAGCTTTCTAAAAACATCACATCATCTTATAGCAAAAATAAACAAGACATGTCACTGAACTGTGTAAAGAAAAGTGTACCAGTTTTGTAGCCTTTTTTACTTTACATGCCTATATTAAACATTTACTGTTTTCAGAACTGTGCAAAAAAAAGAAAAAAAATATCAAGTGTCCCATTTCACTTGTTATATTTCCCCTTTTTAATGTTCTTCAGTTCTTTTTTTTTCATTCAGTGAGAAATCTAGTCTCTGTTGAGCTTTAACAAGTCCATCAAAGTCAGGTTGCATGTCTGAGGTGGAGATGCGAAGCACAGCTGCCAGATGTTCATCAGTGAGAGAGGATCTGTACCTGGACTTGGTAAACATCATGACTGAGAATGTCTGTTCACATATGTAGGTGGATCCAAAGAGAACCAACATATTCTGAGCATGTCTCCTAAGCATATATTGTGCGTGTGAACGTTGACATGAAAAGAAAAAAGTAATTTTTTTTTTTTTTTTTATCATGTAATCTTTCGCGGGCCGGTCAGAATCATCCGGCCCGCGGGCCGTACAATGCCCAGGTCTGCTTTAGTGTAACCGCAGCCTAAGATAAGTATTAACATTTCGTTCTCTCTGCTATTAATTAACACTTTGGTTGCCACGGACGCTTTTTGTCGTTAGTTCATGCCGACCTTTGAGTGGCCCTGACGCTATATAGCGTCTGTTTGCAGTTTTTTTTTATTGGCGATTTGAATTCATATTTCATCAATCGAGCCTCGGGTTAGTGCTGAAGAGTCTCTCTGAGCTCAATTGGGAATATACCGCCCCCTATCGTCTCTCCCTGTGTAACTGCACCCCATTACTTTAGATCAGTGGTTCCCAAACTGTGGTGAGCGCCCTCTAGGTGGTGCGTGACATGAAAAGGCTAATGGTGGTAAAAAAAATTTAAATTAAAAAAGATTTACAATAAAATTTCATACAAATCTTAGTCAAACATTTAGTATTATGGATATTAAACATGCTGGCAGAGTACATGCATCCATGTTGTCGTGAACATTTTAATTAAATAAAGAAATTCCCTATCCATAGTTGCCGTGGGAAGAGATAAAATTACAAATAAAATCTGTGCACGGAGACCAGCAACAATTTTTTCTAACAGAAACCCATTGGCGGGTGCGTCAGCTAGGTCGGGAGGTGACAGGGGGTGCACGGCCAAAAAAGTTTGGGAACCGCTGCTTTAGATTGATGCAGGGGGAGTGGTCAGTTTCCTCATTTTACTTTTCCGTCGAGCCATCTGAAGAGACCAAGTGATCGCCGGCCATCAGAACAGCGACGATTATGTATTTACAGTACAAACACTGTAATCAATAAGCGTGATCGATATTTGGAATGGCGATCAGGAATTAGAATAATCTTTTTGGATAACATCTGATCTCAGGTAAGGAATTTATTTGACCAGTCTTAGGATAATCAGACCTGTTTTCACGGAGATATAAGCTTTTGCCCTATGCGTGTGTGTGTGTGCGCGGTGATTCCTGATGAGGAAATGAGAATAGATTTTTCAGCCCCCCTCTATAGCGTGCATAAGTACACATATACTATCGATAATCTAGCGTTTATTTGAAAACGATTCATAAATAGGCCGAAAAATTACAACGTTTTTGTGTATTCTAGAATATTCCAGTAAATGCCGTTTATCACGGAATCTATATATTTTCCTTGAAAATGAGGGCTTTTCAAAATGCTATAAAACGAAAATGAACCGATAAAAAAACAATCCGTTTTGACAATGTTGACTGCAAACTAGTCATTGATAAACGACAGGGAGATTAGACGCAGCCATAATTTAGGAGAGAGAATATGCGTTCACAACGCTATCATTGAAGTGGGTGCTGGCATTCAACGGGGTTTCCAATGTTAAATGGCTGGCACTCAAATTGTTAATAAAGGAGAGCTATCCTTGTGTGTGTTTCAACACCTCGCTAAGTACCTGCTTAATGCATGAATAACACGCGCAGACAGACTACACCCAGCTTAAGCCCTCGTTTGTAGTCTTTCCCCCAGCATTGAGACACAATACTGTCGAACAAATAACAATAATTAACTCATTTACAAGTTGTATTAAGTTTTGCAAATAAGGGAACAGAGCAATGACATTTCAAAGCAGTCTAAAAAGCAATATTTCGATTTTTTCATATTTCTGAAGTGTAAGCCATTTTCGCGTTTTCTGATGCTTGTATCTCGCCGCCACAAGTCGGGTTTGGTCACGTCGAGTCACAAATGCGAAAATACGCTTCTTCAATGGAACATAGCTGTCTAAACATTTTAATGTTTTTTTTGTCTTGCAGTACTACATGTATGAGCGCCTTGATGTTGGAAGCAATACAACAGTCGAGTCTCCCAGCCACGCTTGTCCATTTGCCATTGTGTCGTTTTCCTATCGGGATACCAAGGCAACTCCATTAGTACCTCAAGAGAAAAGGTACTGCAGCAATACAGATTCTGTTACATGTGTGTTTTATAGTTAAAGTGCCAATGAAGTGAACCTTTTAGTCTGGTTCATACTGGTTCATACAGAAACAAGCATTTCATCAAAGTATTCTGTATTTTGTTGTGACAAATCATAAACAAACTTGGTTACCTCATATGCCTGAATGTACTACAGCTTATGTCTCAAGATGGGAAAGAAATATTCTATTAGTCTGTTCCTGTAAAGTGCCAACTTTTCTTTTGACACTGACTCATCCTGTACATGAAAACTCAATCCAATAAAATATGATTATTTATTTTGAAATGATCACTAACATCACTGTCACTCTCCATTTTGCCGTTGTTTCTCAACCTTAATGCCTAACGATTTAGTATGTTAAGGAAAAGCCCCACAGAATTGTTTCTGTTAGAGGTAGAAACACAAAATGTGCTGTGAGAACTGTCAACACATGTGGCTAGTGGCTACACAAGACAACAGTTGGTTGATTTCATTCTATTATGCCTTAATTGGTAGACAACGTTTTAATTAAACAACGCAAAACAGTCATTTGACTAAACTTTATTTACATTGGATAAAATATTGCATATTATAAAAATTATACTTGTTCTGAATCCAACAGTACCAAGCACTTGAGATGCATAATCCTTTATCAACTAATTAAATTTGTCTACCATTTAAGGCATGATAAATATGTGAAATCAAAATAGTTTATTTTGTCTTGTGTAGCCACATATCCTGACAGATCTCAAAGTAAATTTCTACCTGTAACAGAAAAACCTTTCCTTTACATACTAGGCTAAATCTAGTCATTATGAAGCCCATAGTACAAAAGAAAAAAATCATGTTTTTGTATGAGCATGCTGTATGCAATATGTTGACCGATTTGAAAATGTTCAACTGATTTGTGATCAGCTCAGCTAGTACTCTACATGCTATAAAGGAAATTGTAAAATTCAACTGTGGACATTAATGGCTTAAGTCCCACCGAACATCTGTTCATTCAGAAACACGTCAGCAAAAATCATGGCAGCAAAACAAGTTCTACTCGGTGCCATTTTGTGGGCACTTTGACCTTTTCATACTATTTACTATTTCGTCATATGTTAATCAAAAGTCAAATGGAGGAATTATTTGAAGATTAATTGTATTTTCTGATTTGTTTTTCAGCGAGGAGAAAAAAGCAGGTAAGTAATACTGCAGCAATTGGCATTTATTGTTCGCAAATGCATCATTTAACAGTTTTTATTTTGGTAAATTTACACTGACTTTCTTATAGTGAATCTATCTGATAATGTGATTCCAGTGCTTCATTATTTACCCTGGAGGGGTCAGCTACAGATCTGCTCCCAGCTATTCAATGTTGGACTGAAGTCTACAACAGGGGCCTTAATGCCAGCTAAACTGTAAGTTGAAATGGACCCAGTCAAAGTAAACTTTAATGGTGATATTGCCCGATTTTTGCAATATCTTGTATCGCATAACCCTAATGCTATTTGTATTATGTTTTTTCTTTTTAGACCTGCAGTAGTGAAAGTTAACCGAGTCGTTTCCATGGTAGATCTGAGACAGTGCGTGCCAAAGGCTGTCTTTGAAACCTGGTTTTCTGGTGAAGGTATGTTTTCAAAAAGAACAGGCCATAATTAACTCATTGGACGCCACAGACTTGAGCATCTTTTGTTCCTACCACGCCAACGTTCTAAGAGATGGGAATAAGTGGCAGTGTTTGCAGGGCTATATCTATATTCTATATTATAGCTATGGATACAATACTATGGCCCATTTGACATCAACTATCTATCATTCAATATGTGAAAAAGAAAAACATGAATCAAGAATCAAGAGGTTTATTTGTCACATACATACCAGAGCATACAGTAAAATGCGGGTGGTCTTGCCCGCATTGATTGTGCAAAATACAATAATAAAATAGGCATAGAAAAAAATAAACATAGAAAAAATGAAATAGGTAAGACACAAGATATGCATGGTAAAAAAAAAAGACATGCTGAGTTCCTGCGAAACTGGTTCTTATATACACTACTCTACTATATACAATTTACAATTTTAACTCTTAACACTTTCAGTGCCAGCAGGGGGCGCACGATTTAGTGCTTGAATCCCCAGCATCCACTTCAATGTTAGCGTTAATAACGCCTAATCTATGTTTTAAATTATGGCTATGTGGGCGGTCAGGTGGCGTAGCGGAGATTGTGCTCGTCACCAATGCAAGAGGCTGCGGTCTCGACTCCCGGAGAGGGGAGGGGAGCCGTGGGTGGGTCCTGGGCGTTGTGGACAGCGACCCCTACAGTTCGGTCGGGGCGCCTGCTCAGCGAAGGTAGGATCTGGTGAGAGGTAGTGCGGCCTCCCACACGTTACACTCTTCCAGTGAGAATCTGCGCGGCCAGGCTGGCTGCCGGCTGGCTGCACATGCGTCGGAGGAAAGCATGCGACAGTCTCCAGCCTCTCGGACCAACAGTAGGGGAAAGTGCGCAACAACCAGGAAGGGGGTTGGGAATTGGCATAACGACTAACAGTGGGAAGGGAGAAAAATCGGAAAAAGAAGGAGGGGAAAAAAGATAATAAAAGAATAATAAAAAAAATAATGGCTGTGTCTAATCTGCCCGTCACTTATCAATGACTCATTTTCCAGTCAACATTGTCGAAGCGGATTGTTTTTTTATCGGTTCATTTCCGTTTTATAGCATTTTGAAAAGCCCTCGTTTTCAAGGAAAATAAAAAGATTCTGTGATAAACGCCCTGTACTGGAATATTCTAGAACGTTGTCATTTTTCGGCCTATTTATGAATCGTTTTCAAATAAACGCTAGATTATCGATAGTATATGTGTACGTATGCACGCTATATAGGCGATCTGAAAAATCTATTCTCTGATTTCCTCAAAGCAATCGCCCACACACACACACACACACACACACACAGGGCGAACGCTGAGAGCTCAGCGAATACAACTCTGATTATCCCAAGACTTGTAAAATAGATTCCTTACCTCAGATCAGATGTTCTCCAAAAAGATCATTCCAATTCCTGATCGCCATTCCAAAAATCGATCGCTTTTATTGATCCAACGCTACATACTGTAAACACACATTCCACGCTGTTCTGATGGTCCACAATGAATCTGATCGGCTCGGGGTACATGCCTGAGAAGTAAAATGTGGATTCCGGATTTTTCTTTTCTCATCCATTTTCATTGAGTCCATTCCAAAAGGGTGCATTACCATCTGGGAGACGATAGGGGGCGGTACTATTAGTACCTCCTTCCTTTAAAGTGACTTTCTATTTTTATAAAGTGACATTTTGTTCAAGTGATAGTTTTAGTGGTTGCCGCATGAGTGTGTGTGTGTGTGCTCAATGCTCATGTGTACTTGTGAGTGGAGAGTTCAGTGTTCTGATGGCCTGGGGGAAGAAGCTGAGCCGGAGTCTCTCTGTTCTTGCAGCGTGTGACCGTAGGCGCTTGCCTGACTGCAGCAGCTTCAACAGGCTGTTGTTGGGGTGGTGGGGGTCTTTCATAATTCTGCAGGCTCTGGATTTGCACCTCTTGTTATATAAGTCCTGCAGGGGTGGTAGTGCAATACCTGTAGTACGTTCAGCTGAGCGCACCACTCTCTGGAGTGCCTTCCTGTCCTGTGCCGTGCTGTTTCCAAACCAGGCAGTGATGTTTCCAGTCAGAATGCTCTCTACAGCCCCGGAATAGAAGGTGTGGAGTATCTTCCCCGATACTCTGAACTTCCTTAGCTGAGGGATCCTGTCTAATCCCAGAAAATGACGATATGCAGCAATATGTGAATTTCACTAAAAGCGTTGGCGTTTCTCACCTGGACACGCTACTATTTCCAAATCAAATGTATATAATAGGTATTATGTTTCATCATGAATGCGTTTTTTTATGCTTTGATCATCAGCAACGGCATACGTTGTGGAGTAACGTTACACACACGTTGCGATCGATGTGAAATCAGTCCTTACCTTCACTAGGAGGTACCCCAAAAAGAATATTCCAATTGTCTGATCGCGAGTCCCAGTATTGGTGTCCATTGCGTTGCCAACATAATCCACCACAACAGATGCATCGGGGCATTTGACGCTTCTCAATGCGATCGGAATAACCACTCGACTCGCCTGACAAAGAAAACTGCGCCCAGAGACATTTGAAGGTTACACAGGCCAAGATATAAGGTTTCAAAGGGTGCTCGATACTGCCACCTGGGAGGATGCGGCCGGTATTGCACTTTGGCGATCTCAGGATGATTCCCCATGTTAACCCCGAGTCCATGTGCCTGTAATGAATAGAAATATCGAATAAAAGGCATTTTATTTTTTAACAATGAGTTACAGGACTTCTTGGACAATGCATGCTTAGGTTTAGCTTATTAAAAGCTTGTAATTGGAAGTGATTGCCTAAGTCAAGAAGTGTTTTTAGACACCAGAAACTATACGTCTCAGAGCAGCCACATTTTGCAGGTCAGCTCTTATGGAGACCCACTACTCAGGCAAGGATATCCACTCATGTTGGAAATGGCTGATGTGGAAATTAACCTTTTTTTTTTTTTTTTTTTTCTTTTGGTCTTTTTCCCCCTCCATTTTCCTCCGATTTTCTCCCATCCCAATGTTAGTCGTATGCCAATTCCCAGTCCCTTCCTGGTCGCTGCGCACTTACCCCCCACAGTCAGATCATCTGGGAGAGTGGAGGCTACCACGTGCTTCCTCCGACACACGTCCAGCCAATCACCGCTTCTTTTCACCTGGCAGCGCGGATTCTCATCGAGAGGGCGTAGCGTGTGGGAGGATCACACTATCCCCCTCAAGTCCTATCCGCGCTTAGCAGGCGCCCCGACCGAACTGTAGGAGTCGCTGTTTACAACGACCCGGACCCACCCCGCCAGCTTCTCCCACCCTCTAATACAGCCAATTGTATTAGTGCAGGCGGCCAGCCAAGCTGGTGACAACCCCGGAGCTGTGAGCTGGATTCGAACAGGCGAATCCAGCTCACAGCTCCGGGGTTGGTGACGAACGCAATCTCCGCTCGGCCACCTAACCGCCCTAGGAAATTAACCTTTTAATGGTTTGACCTACAATGATGCACAATACATGGTTTCAGACCTTATTTTGGTCAAGGAATACATATTTGGTGTTTATATAATGATTTGACCTATTGTTGACCTTCAAATGCAAGATGGCTGCCAATTTTGAGCTCCAAAAGGGATTTTTTTCAAAATCGTCACAGAGCCTTCATATTAGGCTCTAATGAAAGCTCTGCTCATGATGAGTTGAATAATATACAGTATAAGTACACAGAAGTAATCTCTGAGGTCAATAAAGTCAATGTTTGTGTGCAGGGCACGAAATTGGAGCCCGCCACCTGCCATTGGCGGGCAGATTTTCGGTTTGGCGAGTGACACTGAGAGGTCTGTCCGCCACATGGCGGGTAGGGATGGGGATCGAAAACCGGTTCCCATTTTTGCGCATAACGTTAGCGCCACACATGTAGCCATGGCAGACTATTTGATTCCTTAAGGGCTCGAAATTGCCTGAGTTTTGGTCATATGCTCCCGAAATGCTCCCGCTGTTTGGCTGCTTCTATGTGCAGTGAAAACTACTCTAATGTTTTAGAACCTAGTCATTGATTTAGTTCAGGGTACTAAGATTAGCCGCGGAGCTAGCGCTAGCTAACGCGAGCTAACGCGAGCTAATCAAGCTCACAGAGAGAGATAACAGCTGACAGCAGGTAGTACAGGTACAAATAAAATAAAAAAGGGCGTGGGGGCTGTTGTGTAAACCTTGTACTCTTTAGTTCACATATAATAAGAGACGGAGAGCGTGTGATGATTACGCTGAGTGTTTGTTTACTAGTCGGTAAGCCAGGAAGTTTGTTTGTTTGTTTGTTTGTTTATTTACACATATAAAAACAGTTACATATATAATACAATATAGTCCACAAGGGATGTGTAGGAGAATTGCCTAAAAACCCTCAAGGGGCTTGCATGTGGCATTCACCAGGAAGCAAAACTACATTATATCAAGATAAATATAAAATATAAGATAAAATCCCCCCCCCCCCCCCCCCCCCCCCTGAACAAACAAACACACACAAGCAGGCCTACATAGACACCGAAGTAGGCACCCCATGCCATACGATTTCTGGTATAGAGAAAACAATCAATGACAGTAAGAATATATAATAAAACGAAAATACAATAACAAAATACATCAAGCCATCAGACTACAGTTTGTAAAGGAAGTCCATATGGGAAATATTGGTGATCTAGGAGATGAGATTTCAGTGCTCTTTTGAATTTCAGAAAAGAAAATTCCAAAATATGTGGAGGCAAAGAGTTCCACAACTTTGACCCTCGGTAGAGCAAACAAAACTGAGATTGGGAAGTGCGTGAAAAGGGTGGTCTTAGCAAACAGGAACTACGTGTGGGGTAATTATGAATTTGGTGATTGTGGGCAAACATGTCATGAAAAAAAGGGGGAAGGGCTCTGTTTAAAGAACTATGCACAAATAAACCAGTCTGAAGATGATTCACTTGATAAACACTGAGGATACCTAACTTATGGAATAGAGGCTGAGAAGAATGACTTCGATGTACACAGCTGATTATTTTTAGAGCTCGTTTCTGCAGACATGTAGCCATGGCAGACTATTTGATTCCTTAAGGGCTCGAAATTGCCTGAGTTTTGGTCATATGCTCCCGAAATGCTCCCGCTGTTTGGCTGCTTCTATGTGCAGTGAAAACTACTCTAATGTTTTAGAACCTAGTCATTGATTTAGTTCAGGGTAAGCTAAGATTAGCCGCGGAGCTAGCGCTAGCTAACGCTAGCTAATCAAGCTCACAGAGAGAGATAACAGCTGACAGCAGGTAGTACAGGTACAAATAAAATAAAAAAAGGGCGTGGGGGCTGTTGTGTAAACCTTGTACTCTTTAGTTCACATATAATAAGAGACGGAGAGCGTGTGATGATTACGCTGAGTGTTTGTTTACTAGTCGGTAAGCCAGGAAGTAGCGTGCAACATACCAATACCTTACAGGACAGGGGCCCGGGGGGTGGGTGGGTGTGTGTGTGTGTGTGTGTGTGTGTGTGTGTGTGTGTGTGTGTGTGTGTGAAAGAAAAGATGACATGAGTTTGATAGTATTCACTGAGGATTGCCAGATAATGTTGATATTTAAATGTTAAAAAAAGTATACAAAATAAATGTACATGATCATGCAACATAAAACAATTGTTGTAGGAATGGTTTGGGAGAGGGAGGTAGGGAGGGGTTTTAGATTGTGTGTTGTGAAGTTTAGACTTCAGAGAGAGAGAGTACAAATTTAACTCTGGCCTCTTTAAGTGTGTATTCTTCAACGTAATAGCGTATCTACTTGAAATTTACTGAAATTATTTTATATATGTGACACAAAAATGTGTATTTTTTTTGGCCGGTAAGAAATATGCTTGGCGGGTAGAATTTTCCCATCTACCCGCCACTGGCCGGTGAGTCAAAAAGTTAATTTCGTGCCCTGTTTGTGTGTAAACAACAGTTGCTGATTTGCGGTTACTGAGAATATGGTGTCCAGTTCATCCCATCACATTTTCATAATGAACCAAAAATTATTTTGCACTATAGCCTAACATAAAATAGTATTATGTATGCAAAGCTAGCAAGGTTAGTTGCTTGAGCTGAATTTAAAGGTCAACTCAAAACAAACAATAAAATTCACTTCGAAATTTTAACAGAATCCTAGGCTACTAAATATCAACACACAGTAAAGGGAACTTGACATCGAACTCAGCTGACTGTCCTAATCCCTGTTGCGCAATGTCCCTTTTCAGTAAAGTTTTAGTTTTTGCTAAGAGTATGGACTTTTAATCTTGACCTTGTTGCAACGCCCCTTTTTCAGTCAAGCATTTTCAGTTTAGCTCAGCCAGATTTCTGTGGAAGGGGGTACGGAAGACGACGTCCAAGCCAGGATTGGAAAGGCAAGGACAACATTCATCCTGCTAAACAATATCTGGAAGGCAAAAAAACTCACTCAGGACCAAGCTACAAATCTTCAACTCAAACGTAAAGACCACTCTACTATATGGCTCAGAATCCTGGAAAACCATCACCACTATACAAGGTGTACCCTGCACCGCGTCTGACGGTGCTTCTATGCGGCGGGAAGCGGACTTCGCAGAGAGGGACAGCTGAACAAGCAAAAGGGGAGGGGCTTCAGACAGACATTTTAGATCAGATAAATGGGGCCAGGCTTATTTTAGAACAATGAAAAGGGGCGGGGCTAGGGGGCGGCTAAGTGGCGCAGTGGGCAAGGCGCTCGCCACTAACGCAGGAGATGCTGGGTTCGAGCCCAGCTCTCTGCGTTGCTTCCGGCTTGGCTGGTCGTTCATACTAATACAATTGGCAGTATTAGTGGGTGGGAAAGCCGGTGGGTGGGGATCGGACGTTGTGGACAGCGACTCCTACAGGTCGGTTGGTGCGCCTGTACAGCAGAATCAGGTAGCAACGGGGGCAGCGTGAGCCTCCCACGCGTTACTCCTCGCCGCTGAGAGATCGTGTTGTACAGGTGAAAAGATGCGACAGCTGCCTCCTCGTGTACTGAAGGGGACACGGGATGCAAGGCTTGGTCCACATTGCAGCCGACCAGTGGGAGGAATGGTCTAACAACGTTCGAGACAGGGGAGGGTAGAATTGGATAATACGCAAATTGGGATGGGAGAAAAATAGAAAATGGGGGAAAAAAGTAGATAGCAGGGCTTAGGGGCAATTAACTCGTCAAACAGCTCATATATTCGGACAGAAGCAGCATTCTGTCAGAGAGAGAGAGACACGCACAGAGAGAGACATTCAGAGAGACACAGAGAGAGAGAGACACAGAGAGAGAGACACACACAGAGAAAGAGACACACAGAGAGAGAGACACAGAGAGAGAGAGAGAGAGATAGAGAGAGAGAGAGAGACACACACAGAGAGAGAGCCAGAGAGACACACACACAGAGAGCGAGAGACGGAGAGAGAGAGAGAGAGAGAGAGAGAGAGAGAGAGAGAGAGAAAGACACACGCAGAGAGAGACACACACATAGAGAGAGAAAGAGATAGAGAGACACACAGAGATAGAGAGACACACACAGAGAGAGAGAGAGAGAGAGAGAGAGAGAGAGAGAGACGGGTCACTCATGAATGGAAGCTGATGCTTCTGTGTTTTGACTGGAACAGTCTATTAGCAGTCCTTGTTAGCCCATTTATACCAGCAGTCCTTGTTAGCCCATTTACTGTATACCAGCAGTCCTTGTTAGCCCATTTATACCAGCAGATCGATACGGTACTTGATGTGATATTCGGATGTTTTTTTACGCAGTGGCTTTTGGTGACTCATAATAATCGTATGTCTTATTTTAGAAGAATCAAATATTCCCCAAACATCAAAATACTTGGATTTAAAGACGTCCTGAATATTCACTAGGGGACAATATGCTCAACGATCAAACAACCATGTCCATAATACCACAGTGCCCCTTGTAGTATAGTTACTGATTGGGGTAAGAATTATTCGATTAAATTCACTCAACCTTTATGAATGTGGAGAGTTGACAAGAGCTCTCAACTGACCCAAGTGTCTAAGTAAAAATAGAATAGATTAACAAGTTGATGGTATTCGTAATGTTTTAATAGATGATATTAACAGTTTGATTATGTGACACAGCCACATATGGATGGACTTGTCCAGTGGTGAAGGGGTAAAGTACCTTTTTTATGGTGGGGACAGTGATGGATAAGGAAAAGCACACCGCTGTCCTCAGGTGAGAAGAATTTCCCCTAGGCAAAGGTGTAGACCGGGTCCGAATTAACAGGGATGTATAATTGGGGTGTCAAACTCATTTTCACAGAGGGCCACGTCAGCATTATGGTTGCCCTCAAAGGGCCAAAGACAGTATAAATGTAAATGTAATATAAAATAAATGTAACTACTTCTTTACATAGTGTTAAATAACTGTTTATGTATTTATTACTTCTATTATATTACTTCAAGTTACAAATATTACATATTGTTATAGGAAAATCTTTATTTTTGTATTTGCTCTTTAACCCTGCTCAGAAAATGTCTACAATGCACTTCTGTTGAAATTGCCTACGTTTTTCTGTTCTATATTTCTGCCTACGTTTTTCTGTTCTATATTTCTTCGTAAAGATGCAAGGAGATACAGAGGTGTTACTTTCAGTCCCCCACACATCCTGCTATATGTAAAACAACGATACAACTGCCCGTTGCAACACAAGAAGCTTGTTTCCTGTTAGAAATTCTAGGTTTGCATTTTTTTTCTCCAGACATAGCCATGTCTGAATTCCACTATTAACATACGAAACGCAGCTTCTTAGAAATGTCTGATTTTGAGGGCGGTCAGGTGGCGTAGCGGAGATTGCGCTCGTCACCAATGCAAGAGGCTGCGGTCTCGACTCCCGGAGTCAGCATTGCCTCTGGCTTGGGCTGATTGCTATACTAACCCGTGTGGCTGGGTTAGGGGGAGGGAAGTCACGGGTGGGGATCTGGCGTTGTGGACAGCGACGCCTACAGGTCAGGTCTGGGCGCTTGCTCAGCGGAGGCAGGACTTGATGAAGGCAGCGTGACCTCCCACGAGTTACACTTCACCAATGAGAGTCCTTGCTGCCAGGTGAAAAAAGAGGCACTGGCTGTCGCCACACGTGTCGGAGGAAGCGTGCAGAGGAATTCAGGTTTCCCTTGTACCGACCAGTTGGAGAACATGTGCACCGTACCGGTTCTGGTCAGCCCAGATCTGTTTATAGTCCCCAGAGAAACAAAGAACGAAGCAGACACTCGTAAATCGTAAATCGGAGGCAGCTTCCAGAGGGAGTACATACACCGGATATTCTACCCCATAGACACTTTCGGCAGTAGTTCTTTACCAGGCTTTATCTCACGGAGATAAAACTGGGAACAAGGTTATACATGCCCCTACACGCATACAGTACACTGATAGACTGTTCATAGTGCAATGTTTACCAAACCAAACAAAATGTACATACCGGTACTTATTTAGCAGAAATGAAAACAACACAATTAACACTTTGGTCACCAGGCTTATATTCTTAATATACCATCCTCCGCCAGCTCTATTTGTCTATGGAGAAGTTCCCCTTCTTTGCAGGGCTATAACTTTTTAAATTGTATTGCTAAATTGACATTACTATGGCCCATTCAACATCAAGTATCTATTGTTCAGGGTGTAGCAACGTTATACTTTTTCATTCACATATTCATACTAAAATACGGTCTAAAGTATAAGTATGTTTTTATCGTTTTCTGCAGCTTTCTCCAGAACGTGATTTATAGCCCCAAATGCATTATATTGATGATCAAATAGTTTGATAGGAATCTGCGCGAGATAAAAAAATTCAAATGGACGTGCTTCTAGAAGTTACTACTGATCATCTGATGTTGATCGGATGGGGGGGGGGTCGTTTATAATTCCGTGGCCAACGTTAGATGATTCATCTAGTGTGGGTGATATGATCATTAGAGCAGTTAGTATCGAACACGTTAAAAAATAACGCTAAATCTTACCGTAGCTTCCTCATAGCGTTGGGCGATGATCGTGGAACAAAAATATTCCTATTATGGGATGTAGAAATATGCGATCCATTTCCAGGTTGTATAATAGTATATACGTCCAAATCATGTTGTTTATCGAGTTATTGGTAACGGATTGCTATCCGTTGTGTCTAGCTCTAGTCCTGGGACTATTAGCGAGTGATCGGACCGAATTGGAATGAGCACCAGCTTCCATTTCCTGTTTCCGCTCTGGGCGATCCGCCGATTGGCCACCAGATGGCGCTCTTGAACCGTTGGAGAGTTGAGAGGGGATCAACAGTAGATCTCAAGTCTCCGGGGGAGAAATATGATTTCGATCACAGATTTTTGAAATATATCAAAGACGTGGTACGCCGTCTTTGGCAGAATGAGCATGGCGGGGAATGACGTGGTACGGCGTTTTTGGCGACCATAGTGTTAAATGAACATAAATACATACATTTTGTGTATCTATCAGTTAAATTGCATATTTACTGAGGTTCATTCAGAGGGACAGAACTACTTGCTTGTTCTCTGCCTCGCTCTGTCGGCACGCTCTGTTTGAGGAAGTGAAGGTATTTCCACTCGCTCTGCTAGGGCTGGGCGATATGGCCAAAAATGATATCGCGATAACAATATCATATCACTCGATAAAAAAAATCGAATATACATTTATTTTATATATTTTTTTATAAACAACAGTATGTTTATTTTGCAGCAATTCTTTGTCTTTGCCACCATCTTTAGTGTTACATCCCCTCACACTCCAGTTCTCAGGCTGCAGCTGGTTTGAAAGCGAAAGTAAACCGGCTTCTCTGCTGGCTGTGGCTCCAGGGGAGTTGAACAGTTCTGGCTCTGCTAGTTTCTTTTCTATCTTTTGGCGCTTTTTTGGTGGACAAACCACCGCACATGTGCACCGTGACTCCTGACTGGAGACTAGCTCTGCTAGCACACATAGCCTACTGTGTACAGACGGTTTCAAACTGTATTTTAAATGAGAAAGCAAACAAAATAAATGGACAAGAGAAAAATAAATCTCAATTTGGTCAGTATTGTCATTTGGACAAGCAAAGCCATTACTTTAAAGGGGACCTGCATTGCTATTCCTAGCACTATTTGGGCAACTTTACACAATTCCTGTGAGTCTATGGAAGACATCTGTAAGGTTTATTTAAAAAAAAAAAATCATTGTTTTATATTTCTAATGGAGTACTCAAAAGCATCATTTTCCAGCCTCAAGATTTCAGCCGGTTATTGGCTGGGCTCCGCCCATAAGCACTTTCAGTGACAGTCATCCACACAGTCTGCGAGTGGCAGAGAGAGAGAGAGAGCACTGTGTAAACACAGCTGCGTGCAAGATACGCAGGTCCCCTTCTCTTTCTCTCTCTCCCTCTCCCGTTTGAGGAAGTCGAGAGAGGGAGACAGACCGAGTGACGACAGTGCGACGCGCGTGTGTGTATGTGTGCTCTGTCGCGAGGGTCTATCTGATTCTCCCCCTCTCGCTCTCTCGCTCGCTCTGTCAACCCCGTTTGGTGCTCTACAACCACAGAGCCAATCGGATCACTATCCGCTCCATCCTCACCACGTGACGTCACCATGCGAGTCAAATCAGAACGACCTGATTAAAATGGAGCAGGAAATGAATGACCTGAATGACGGCAATCCGCCAATATGGTATTTAGAGACACAAACACATTGATACTAACTCCTATTACTATAATACAATGCTAGACACTGAAAAAAGACATTTATAATGCATGTCACCTTTAAGTTGCAGGCAAGAAGGGCGGCTACGTGGCGTAGTGGGCAAGGCGCTCGCCACGAATGCAGAGACGCTGGGCTCTCCTTGCAGCCGGCTTGTGGGAGGCAAGAAACAGCGTTCGTGACGGGGGAGGGTTGAATTGGATGATACGAAATTGGGATGGGAGAAAATATAGAAAATGGGAGAAAAAGTGGATAAAAAAAAAAGTTGCATGCAAGAAAGACAAGTCTGTCCACTGTCTCTGGTTTTAAAATTGCCCTGTTTTTCTATATCGATTATTAAAATATATCGCGATAATTATCGTTATCGTTATATCGCCCAGCTCTACGCTCTGCTGTTGAGGGGGTGTTAGTTATGCAAATCAGTGCCATATTCACGTCAGCAAAACAGTCAAATCAGAATGGCTTAGTTGAGTGAGGGAAGATCTTGTGAACTCGAGACTAGACTGATGAGTCAATATGATAATTAGAGACACAGACCACATTGATATAATCCCCCATTGCTAGGAAACAATGCTAAGTCTTGTGTGTGATTATTATTGTCTCACAGTAGTGTGTATATATAAAGTGTGTGTTTTTAGCTAAAGTGGATAGAAAACACAGTACTGTGCAAAAGTCTTAGGCACCCAAGAGTTTTTATATAAATTGTCTTACAGTAGATTATTTAATTTTTAATAAAAATCTATAAAATATAGATAATAAAATCTAGTACATTTTTAGAAACTTTTAATTAAATTATTTTTTAAAGCATCTTCATGGTTTAATGCAAACATATGTTGCAGGGACTATTATAATCATCATATTGGCGTGACTGTATGCATCAAAGGGTTAAATCAAGCATTTTTAAGTGCTTTAGAGAAAATGTCAAAATATTGCGATATATATCGTGTATCGTGATATATCCAAAAAATATCGCGATATCCTTTAGAGCAGGGGTTCCCAAACTTTTCAGGCCAGGGCCCAGAAAATAAGGCGTCAGAGAGCCGCGGCCCAATGGCGTGTAGCTTTATGCCAAGCAAGCAGTGCAAAAATTTACCGTAGTGGCATGCAGTAATGCGCCTTTCATTTTCCGCCGCCCAGCGCCCAGGTCGCGCGGAAATAGGCTGTCTATTGCCATTCTCTTTGACAAACTCTAACCTTAACCAGCTCCTTAACAACGCCTAAACTTAACCGTTCTAACCTTAACCAACTCCGAAACAATGCCTAACCTTAACCTTAACCTTAACCATGCCTAACCTTAACCATAGAAATTATATTGCCATTCTCTTTGACAAACTCTAACCTTAACCAGCTCCTTAACAGCGCCTAAACTTAACCGTTCTAACCTTAACCAACTCCGAAACAATGCCTAACCTTAACCTTAACCATGCCTAACCTTAACCGGCGAAAGAATACACGTTAAAAAAAAATCACGTTAAAAAATATTTTCGATGGGATTCGAACTCGCCAGCAAACAAGCCATAGGATCCACAGCCATGTGTCCTTGCCAATTGAGCTATTGCTAGATACTGAATAAGGGGCGGTGACTTATATATATTGAGCTCCGCTCGTGTCGGATCTCATGCGCATGCGCGGGCACCTCGCGCGAGCACGTCGGCGCACGCACGCACCTGAGCGAGCACGCCGCCGCCGGTGCACGCACGGTAGCATTTGTCTGAAAAGAAGGGCGCTTTACCGCACTAGCGTGCGGTGACGAATGCGGAAGCATTTTTGCACTGCTTGCTTGGCATTAACGTACAGGCGGCCCAATGCACATCGTCAGGCTTTCTTTTTTTTTTTTTCTTTTGCCAGGTGACCGATTTTTTAAGCCAAATATCACTTCAATCCTATTAAGTTAGTTCAAGTTAGTTATTCATTTATATGTGCTATTTATGAGAGGGCTAACTTGTTGCAAAATAATAATGATAATAATCATAGCCTCATTAAAATACTATTGTTGCTTCGGTTGTTTTCAGCGTTTTATGTGCATAATCTGTTATTTAGTTTGAAATGTTCGTTGAAATAAGTAGATTTTTCGTTTTCGTTTATTTATTAAGTTAATATAAAACCATATAGTCACATTTTAGAATACAATAGAATATAATTTTAGAATACAACTAGAAACACTGTCCTGGCCTGCTTCTAAGTTCAGTGGCCTGACAAAAAAAAAAAAAAATGTTTTTTTTATTTTTTTTATTTTTTATTATTTTTTTTAATCATCTCGCGGCCCACCCGTGGCTGCTCGCGGCCCACCTTTGGGTCGCGACCCCGACTTTGGGAACCACTGCTTTAGAGCAGTGTTTCTCAACTGGTGGGTCGCGACCCAAAAGTGGGTCGCGGGGCCATTTTGAGTGGGTCGCGGATCAGTGGCGTCGCGTGGGTAAAATAACAGGGGATGCCAAAAAAAATACTAAAAAAATGTATTACATTTTTTCTTTTTTTATATATATATATTTAAGTCAAGCAGTCACCATATACACTACAGTATGGCTCGGCGGCCAGTCAAACTTTATTTTTTATTTATTTAACAGATTGCAGAATGGGTACAATACAGTACGGCTCAATACACACAATTTTATAAGGGGATGCAGACCAGAGAAAGACGTTTGTCTTGTTTACATCAGGGTCCCCCATTTTCAATTCATAGTGACATTTATGACATACAAGACATCATGATATTTATGGCATAGGGACATACACAACATACATGACATTTATGGCATAGGGACATACATGACATACAGGGGGGACCCTGATGGGGGACCCTGATGTAAACAAGACGAAAGTCTTTCTCTGGTCTGCAACCCCTTAACAATTGTATGTATTGAGCTGTACTGTACTGTACCCATTCTGCAATCTGTTAATAAACTTTTCAATCAATCAATCAATCAGGTATTTAAAGTACTGTTACATTTGTGACATATACGATATTCAAATATACAGTACTGTTACCCATAGATCCTGACAGAGTATATACATATGATGGGGAGGGGACTGTAGAATTGTTTTCATATTTAAGCCAAATAATATATATAATATATTTCTCCCTCCCTCGCTCTCTCTCTCCCTCTCTTTCTGAATATTACACACACACAACACAAATATATACACACACACACACAGTGGTTGCCTGCAGGAGGTCTGGTTTGATTATGAATCAGAGAGAGAGAGAGAGAGAGAGAGATATGGCCTGATATCGCCATCGGAGCGTTTCTCAGCGTCTTGCAAGATATTGCTGACATGGCAGAACATACATGTATACAGTAGCCTGTGGCAGTACAGTATGAGTCGGCGCCGCCGATAACACAGTATGATATGACACGGCAGAATATACATGTATACAGTAGCCTGTGCCAGTACAGTATGACTCGGCGAGTCGGCGCCGCCGATAACACAGTATGATAGGACACGGCAGAATATACAGTATGGCTCCCCACACACACACACACACACACAGCGGCATCACTTATGAAAAGTTATTAGGTACTCACAGACAGTCACCATTGTTGCAGCTGACGCTGCGGCTGCAAAGTAAAGTCAAGCAAAGTAAAGTCAAGCAACGTCCACAATCACAAAGTTCTCCAAGTCCTGTGGGTATTCTCCTAAACTCTTCTGCAGCTGAGCGAATTTCAGGTCTCCTCAATGAATTAATCCGAGAGAGGAATCCGAATTTCAATCAATCAAATAATGCTGTTTGTTTAGACATTAAGACTCACATAACGTTAGCTAGCTATCTCCGCGGTTCCCTCGTATTGTTTGTTGTTTTGATTCGAACATGGCCGCGATGCATGTATATTTTCCCCAACGCAGTTTCACCGAGGCGATGACGTCGTCACGTTTAGCTTTTAATGTGATTTGATTGGTCCATCGGTGGAAACGTTCTGGACCTTCCCCGCCTCCAGGGCGGCAAATGGGCAGAGGCTAGGCTGCTTAGTTTGCTGACAGCCCCATTTTAAGGTGTGGGCAGGGCTTTAGTAAACTCGAATCTTATTGGCTAGTATTGGTTTTGGACTCCACATACATGAATCACATGCTGGAAGCTGGAGAAAGACACCCCTCCCCTCTGCCTCCTCTCCTCTGCTGCAGTGAGCACAGTGAGTCTGACAGTGTGTTAGAGAGAGTGAGAATGAGAAGAGGGAGACATTTAAAAAAAAAAAATTATAACACAGATGAAAAATAATGATTTATTATTATTGTAAACTATATAAAAAAAAAATATAATCTTTATAAAAGATTTTTTAATTTTTTTTCATATTTTATATTAATTCATATTTTCATAATTGGGAGGCCTGGCTTCCGTTGGCTTCCATGAGGATTCGATTCGATTTCTTTTTTTTGCACTACCTATCTTTGTGAAAGTGGCTTCTCAGCTCTGGTCCAGCTGAAGACAAAGCAGAGGAACAGATTGGACATTGAGCATGACCTCAGAATTGCTTTGTCTACCATCACCCCAGACTTTGAGACTCTTGTCAGGAGCAAACAACATCCCCAGTTATCCCATTAGTTCCCTGCATGTTAAGCTAAGAAGTCTGCTAAGAAGGATATATTATTTATTATTATTATTTTATTTCATTGTGTTTTTAGCCCTTAGTTGCACTTTTGTTGCAACCCCAGTTATCCCATTAGTTCCCCCAAACTTACTGTAGGTCTGTTATGTTAAGCTAAGAAGTCTGCTAAGAAGCATAATTATTTATTATTATTATTATTTAATTTCATTGGGTTTTTAGCCCTAGTTGCACTTTTGTTGCAACCCCAGTTATCCCATTAGTTCCCCCAAACTTATGTCTGTTATGTTAAGCTAAGAAATCTGCTAAGAAGCATATTATTTATTATTATTACATGGCGTTTTCACATTCGCCGAAATGCTTGCTTGTGATTGGTCAACAGCCCCCCGACTGCGGTCATTATTTTTCGATAATGACCGCAGATTTTTCAATAATGACCGCAGAGCGCAGCTGTTCGCAATCAAGCCCACTGACACACACTGTTTCAGTGCTGCCGGCGATGACAGGGGGCGGAGCAACGAGCGGAGCCTGAACACAGCGGAGCCAGAACAGAGGCTGCTGCTCGCGATAATAATAATCACTTTATTTGGGCTGACAGAGCCACAGAACTGCGATTTGTCAAATGAATTAGGTATATTGTTAGTAAGTTAGCCATGTAATAAGCGGGATAATGTATAGCTTTACTCGGTCATTGTCGCAAAATAATTGACCTTCACTCCGTTTAAAACACCTCGGCGCGGCGCCTCGGTATTTTAAACTCCGTGTGGGTCAATTATTTTGCGACAATGACCTCCTAGCCATACATTATCCCTTACTTATTTTATTTCATTGGGTTTTTAGCCCTAGTTGCACTTTTGTTGCAACCCCAGTTATCCCATTAGTTCCCCCATCCTTAGGTATGTTATGTTAAGCTGAGAAGTTTGCTAAGAAGCATAATTATTTATTATTATTATTTAATTTCATTGTGTTTTTAGACCTAGTTGCACTTTTGTTGCAACCCCAGTTATCCCATTAGTTCCCCCAAATTTAGGTCTGTTATGTTAACACTTTGATCGCCATGGTTAAATTCATAATTTACCATCCCTAGCCAGCTCTATTTGTCTATGGAGAAGTTCCCCTTCTTTGCAGGGCTATAACTTTTTAAATTCTATTGCTAAATTGACATTATTATGGCCCATTCAATGTCCTATATATTGTTCAGGGTGTAGCAACGTTATACTTTTTCATTCACATATTCATACTAAAATATGGTCTAAAGTATAAGTATGTTTTTATCGTTTTCTGCAGCTTTCTCCAGAACTTGATTTATAGCCCCAAATGCATTATATTGATGATCAAATACAGTTTGGTAGCGATCGGTGCCAGATAAAAAAATTCAACTGGAGGTACTTCTAGAAGTTACTACGTATCATCTGATGTTGACCGGATGGGCGGGGGGTCGTTTATAATTCCGTGGGCAACGTTATATCATTCATCTAGTGTGGGTCATATGATCATCAGAGCAGTTTATATGGAACACGTTAGAAAATAACGCTGGATCTTACCGTATCTTCCTCGCGCCGTTGGACGATCAGCTAGGAGTAGACAGTTTTCGATTATGGGATGTTGATCTAGATGAACCATTTCCAGATTGTATAATACTATATACGTCCAAATAACGTTGTTTATTGAGTTAGGGCGAGCGATTGATTATCCAGTGTGTTGAGATGGAGTCCGGCTAACGATCGCGAGTGCCCGGACGAAATATGGATGAGCACTTCCTGTTTGGCGCGTCACTTCCTGTTGGCCGATCTGCCGATCGGCCACCAGATGGCGCTCTTGAACCGTTAGACAGTTGAGTGGAGCTCAGCAGTATATCTCAGGTCCCCGGAGGAGAAATATTTCGATTTCGATCACAGATTTTTGAAATATTGATATCAAAGACGTGTTACGGCGTCTTCGGCAGAATGAGCATGGCGGGGAAAGACGAGTTCCAGCGTTTTCGGCGATTAAAGTGTTAAGCTAAGAAATCTGCTAAGAAGCATAATATTTATTATTATTTTATTTCATTGGGTTTTTAGCAATAGTTGCATTTTTGTTTCACTTTTTTGTGTTTATTTCATGTTTTGAAAGATTGCGTATTACTGCAATATTTTTTTTTACTTAAATCATAGTGGTTAAACATTTTGGGTTGCGACTTAATGACTAAGGAAAATGTTGGGTCCTGAGGCTAGACCAGTTGAGAACCTCCATACCCTCCCCTGCTGACCTCATAACACTTCTGCAAAGTTAACGTATAGCAAGTCCTAAAAATACTAGGTACATTAACTGACGAAATAAAACAGACTGAAATTTAAAACACACAGAGCAAGAAAGGTCAAGAAAGAAAGACCTAGACTAGAGAGAACCACCGACTGCCAGACCAACCTCATACCTCCTGCTTCTTTGACAGCTAGCGATCAAATCGAAACAACACAGGCGCAGCTTCTCTAAAGACGTCACCACTGCAACGACAAAGTCTGTCGATTGCAGTCAAGTGCGCAAACTTTCCCCCTCCTGCTTCTCCGCTACAACCCAACAACCAACAGCTACATACGTGTAGAAAGTCCCCGATCTGTTACTTAGGTCCGTTTAGAAATCTGAGACTCCCAAGTCGAGCTCTACTCGGCAAGGTTAGTCTTGTTGTTAGAACAAAAACCAAATGATCACGTTGCAGTCAGTGTACGTTTTATTTAGAAAACCAAATATAAGAAAAATAATGGGACATTTCAGCTATATTGCTTAACTCTATTATATAAAAAGAAAATCACAATACATGTAATAATATTAACACATTCACGGCCATTGGAATGTGGCTGGAACGCCAGCTTTCCATTACAAACTCACTGTGCGTCACATTGTTTGTAGAGCTAAATCTATATATTTTATATTATAGCTATGGATACAATATCATGGTCCTTTGACAGTATGAACCTTCCATTCAAGATGCAAAAAAGAAATAATTTTTCCATCCATATGTTCCCGTTTTATACCGTGATGAATATGAGTGTTATTTCGGAATGATCGGGCCTAATTCCTGTGAGGCTATTTATAAGCGGCGACGTGTATTATACCAAATCCATTGGCATTTTGTCCCTACACACGCTACAGTTAAAAAATCAAATGCATATGAATGATGGGTATTATGTTTCATCATGAATGCATGAAAGGGGGGTGGGGTCGTTTCTGATTAATTGATTGCCAATAACGGCATTCGTTATTACCACAACATACGCTGATCAGGGGGATGGCTATGAAATCCTTGCACGATCAAGCTGAAATTGACATTAAATTGTCCTTACCTGTGGCCGGTCGGATTCCAAAAAGAATATTCCAATTATTTGATTGCCATCTGGTCGATCGGGTGAATAGTAGAAAAGTCCGCCCGGAGCGTTTTCAGTGTGCCACCCGGTCTGGAACAGGGATTACTGCATTCTCGATACAGCGCCACTAGCAGGATCTGGCCGGTACTGCACCTTCGGAGTCCCAATATGCATTTTCCAGGCAAAATACAGCTCCCTGACATTGAATAGCGTATTAAAATCGAATAAAAGAAAAAAATTGTTAAAACGTATATATATACGCATTCATGATGAAACATAATACATATCATTCATATGCATTTGATTTTTTTAACTGTAGCGTGTGTAGGGACAAAATGCCAATGGATTTTGTTAGATCCTGATCAATCTGGCCAGTATCACGTCTTCGTCTGTTTGGCTCTCCATACAATTCCTCTGCGTTGTGTCATTTTAATGGTCCTGACGTCTCCGACACTGGCTGATAAGATCCTTATCTCTCCCCGTTAGTACAATCCGCAAACCATAATAATTCTCCACCTCCATAAGAATTCGACACTTCGACAACGTGAAATACCTTACAAGGAGAAGCGTGGTTTATTTGATAAACAGAAACCTCAGCTCAGATGTTAACAGATTGTATTGTCCTTGAAAAGTCTATTCTAGGGGAGCTCCCGTAGCTCACCGCATATCTCGGCGCTATTTCTGCGTCGGGGAAAACCGTGCTCGTCACGGATCTGGGGGACACGAGTTCGATTCCCGGACCCGCCGTCATTTCTCAGAATGTCTTCCCCTGCTCTACATCCCATTTCAACCTGTTTCTGTCGTTCATGCTTGACCAGAAAAGCGATAAACGCTAAAAAATAAAGTAAAAAAAAGAAAATCTATTCTAATGATCTTTCCATTCAGTCCGATAGTGGTCAGGCCTGGTCGTCAGCCTAACCCTCCTCACGTTAGCCGAAGCTAATGATGATGTGGCATTCTTCCCCCCCCCCCCCCCTCTCTGTGATGAGAGGAGAGAGTATCTTGGTCTCTTCCCTCCTGTGGGATTCGTTTCTTTGGTCTCCCAGATTTTTAGTCTGCCCTACACCCGGAAACACCGTTCGACTTATAGATCTTCGTCGTAGCAACGACGGCCCCGCCTTCCCTCTGTCATGCGACGTGCTAATAACCTTTCACACCATTAAACGTTTCCTTAAGATGAACCTCCTGCTCTGGGCCTACACTCTCTTATCTATTTGTTCTTCCAAGGAATTCAAAACATTCTCTCGCTGGCAGTGTGCTAAACATTCTGCTGGCTACTGCCTCTGAACCGCTCCTTCTATCACCCTCTTCTAAGGCAAACCATGCACATTTCAATCTCTCTGACCCGGCACCGTTTTAGCTGTGGTCATCTCCCCCCAATCTATACATCACATACATTGAATAAACCCTGTTTTCTCTCAATTTGGTATAATACATGTCGCGGCTTATAAATAGCCTCACAGGAATTAGCCCTGATCATTCCGAAATAACACTCGTATTCAAACGTATATATACGTTTTTGCCCATTAACCGCTGGCTCCCAATAACGTATATATACGTGGTTGGCCAGGAATGTGTTAACGGCATGCTTTATAATCAGCTTGGTTTAATGTGTTGTCTTTCAGTCTCTCTGGATGGCATGTGCTGTACTCTGTATGAATTGGTTCCCTCTGAGGTGGAGGACACATCTCTTGCTCTGCTTACCCAGGAACTGATGGCGAAAGACCTAGTGAGTCTCAGTCCACTATCAATCAACAGAACATTGAGACCCACTATCATTCATGATAAGTTGTATTGCTTTATAATAGATTAATTTAACCTTTGTAACATTTCCCTTCATTTTATTAACAAAAGTTTAATTTAGATGTATGTACAGTAGGGGTGGACGGTATGGTCTAAAATGTATATCACGGTATAATTTGAAGCATAGACGTAACGGTATATATCACGGTATCAGTGTTTCCGTTAGAATAATTTTTTTTGCCTGATAGGCAGGCTATATAAAGAATGACATCCTCAAGGCATGTAGATTTATAATATTTTAACTTAAAACTAGGCTACTTTTGCGTATAAAGTCATTATATTCCAAATAAAATAAGTCCCGAGTCCGTGCTGCTCCCATTGCAAACAGCAGGGCTGGATGCTGGATTTTGCTAGAAGCATATGTAGCTGCAGAGCCGCAGAGCCAGCGGCGCTTTCAGGTCTGGTCACAGCTTTCAGCCGTTGGGTGGGGGGGCGCTGTTGAGCGGACCTGACCTGAAAGCGCCGCTGGCTCTGCGGCTCTGCAGCTGCATGCTATTCGCAAATCCACTGCTGCCGCCGTCCTCCCGGCTCCCGCTGCAGCCGTCGTTATCATAACACTACACGCATATCATAATGTTTACAGCAAACTGTAGTTGATCACCAGGTATGTTTTATTAACGTAGAATAATTCATATAAGAAAAACGATAGGGACATCTCTTACCTTTCTCCACTGGTTAAAAATGCCAGGAACTGAAATTGAAACTTGCTGTGCTCCGCGGTGATATGTGTTTATTATGAAATGACAATTGCGTGTTGACACGCCCACTGCGCGAAGCCTCCTAAATATCTTTTTCCAGTTTGCACATATCTATTATCTATGACTAATTCTATCTATTTTTAGGGGCAAATGCGATTGAAATAGTCGCGCTGTGGTTACATGACGTCATTGCTATTTTAGAGCTACTCTACCGGTTACACGGTATAGTCAAAATCCATACCGTAGAGCAAATTAATACCGTTTATACCGTATACCGTTTATACCGTCCACCCCTAATGTACAGTACCTTGTGACTACAAACTGTATCCTAACTTTCACACTAAAGACACCTTTTCTTTTCTACAGGCTCTAGCTGTACAGCTGAATGATGGTGGTTTTCTTATAGTGTTACATTCTTCTCACTTCCTGACATATGATGGTAAGACATGGCAATGTTGTACTCATGTTCTTTTTATTCTCTGGATAAAACTACAGCAAATTCTACCTTTTTATAACAGTATTGTTTATTTTGCATACCAGTCATTCAAATGGAGATAACTTTATAAATGCAATCATGTGTTGCAGATGCTAGGTCCAATACAACTGAGGTTCTACAAGGCATGTTTGTGTTTCCAGACTCAAGAGCAATACAGAGAGGTAACAGAAATGCACAATAAATATTGCATACATTTCTTGATATATTTCTTCTATCATAAGAAGAATGTATTTGCCTATTCCTTGTGCAGTTGCACTTAGGCACATGCACATTTAAGCTTTGATGGTATTCATAAATTAAATTATGTCTTTTTTTATCACAGACACCAAAGTTGGACAGAAAAAGCCTACCATTTCATCTGAAATTCTTCAGGTCCTGCCAGCATTGAACTACGCAGAAAGTGAAGTTGAGAAAGGTTGCACTGACCAAACTGGGGAACTGTGTGGAATATTTGAGCAGCACATCCAAAGTTATGCTGCTCTGATAAACCCTGGACTGGCAGCAAGTCCATCAAGGGAAGCCAGCATCTTTCCGGATCAGTATGATGTACCTGATGCCCTAAAATACCTCTACTCTGCCCCAGTGTGGAGTAGCAGGACATGGCAGAGTTTAAAGTCGTACCAGACCCAGCCTGGCTCCTTCCAGCTGCCTGTGTCCAGGGCCACAGAGCTCCTGGAAGCTGGACAGGAGGAGAGAAGGGACGACCCTGATGATGAGGTCTATGTTTTTCTGTCATCTCCCGAGGGGGCACCGGCCACGCCTGTAACTCTGTGCCTTGAGGCTCGTTTGGAAGCCCAGGAATCCCCAACACATGCCGATACATCAGTGGACAGTCATATAGCAAGTGTTGGAGCTCAGAATGAAGCAGACATTATGCCTCAAAATGATGTGGCGCATATCTTGCAGTATGGAGGATCCTCCATAGACATGGGGCTGTCTAAAACAGAGTTGATTGTCAGCATCACATCTGCGAAGGAAACTATGACAGTCTTGGATCGTGGTCACCACATAAAAAGTGCTGTGCCGGTCACAAGGCATTGTGAGGTTCATCTTTCCAGTTTATCACCAACCGAATTACAAATTCCGGGGGTCAACTCTGAGAAGGGCGAAAAGGCCAAAAAGCCCATAGAGTGCTCTGAGATCAGTAATACCCCCAAAATGGATGGGAGGAAAAGGCCAAGGGGACGTCGTAAAGGTATAAGAATCTCACCTAAATTCAGTGCTCAGACTTCCAGTTTACCGGAAGCCAAGTCATTAGTGGATGCTGAGAACTCTTTGAGTGAAAACCATGAAAAGGCCAGCCAGCCCTCAGACCATCCAGAGATGGATAACTGCTCTTTGAGTGAAGATTGTGACGAGGCCGGCCATCAAGAGATGGACTACAGCTTTTTAAGTGAAAAGTGCGAAAAGGCCAGCCAGTCCTCAGATGATCAAGAGATGAATGACAAACTTGATTGGAGGAAATTACCAAGGCGTCGCCGCAAATGTGCACAATTGTCATCAAAGTGTAAAAGGATGCTCAGATCTGCAGGAGTTAAAGTCAAGGAAAAAGAACCAGACACAATGCAAAGTGTTGTTGTAGTAGAACCTGAAATCCACCCTCTGAGAAAGAAGACTGAGCGATGGGACTTGAAGCCAGTCACCACCGAATGTGGCAGAATCTTGGTTCCACATGGCTCTAAAAACACAATTAAGCATATAGTGTTGTTGAAGGATGGACCAAAAGCTACAGATTGGGAACACTGCCCTGACAAAATGATGGTTGAAGTTTCTGTGGAAGCTCTGGAGACGGGACAGGATTCTAGACCTGTTTTACAGATGAAACACGGACAGATGGCTACCACAGACACCATGGATGGAGGCGGCGGGGTGAATTCTGGACAGAGTAAACAGTCTGATGGTAGTGATGTTTCACAGACTAGTAAGCCAGACACTAAGGAAACTTCTCCAGACAGCTGTATGACTGGGGCTGATGCCACAGACTCTCATGCCCCAGAACCTATTCAGAAACAACATACTGATGGTCCTATTCCAGTGCAAGACACAAAAAAGACGAAACTTCTGTTAAGTAAACTAAGGAGCCTTCTTCCCTTAAGGGTAAAGAGGAAACAGTTTCAAGATGTGCCATCAGATGAGACACAACCAGGTCATGCACAGAGTACTGAACTTTGTGTACAGGGAATGGAACCTTCAGTCAAGAGGAGCAAGGCTGACATTGTCATGGAGAAGTTGGAAATGGATTTAACTGAAGGTGACCAGGACACCACAGATGTTTCAAAGACACGAACATTAGATCCACTTTTGGCTCAGGCCCTATGCTTGACTCCTAAAGAGTTTCCAGATAAGACACAGAAAGATCCAAGTCGGGATATTCAAGCAAGAAGAGACTCCTCAAATGTACAGCACCCGGTCACACCTCAAACTACGTCAGACAAACCGGCTCAGCCCTTACAAAGTACCCGTTCACAAATCTCAGGAAGGGGTGGGATGAAAACACTCAAAAAGCGGCAAAACGTATCCAGAGAATCTATCAAAAAGAAATGTAAGTCACAATTCAAATATCAAGAGCATTTATTCTATTCACATAAGATGGCCTTTGGATATTAGATAGTGGGCAACACTGATTACGGGCCAATTACTGTTCGCTTACTAACCCCTTTCTTGTGTCTTTACATTTTTCAACTTTTCAATAGCGTTACTGCGTGCTACTAACTCCTTGCATGGGCTCTTTTGCTTCTGCTTTCTCACTTCTGCTTTGTGTTATGAATCATCCCAATCACTAGGCCTGCCGCGATAAGCAATAAATCGATTAATTGCTGCGATAATTAAAATGAATGCAATGATTTTGACGGGCGCGATTAATTGCTATTTGCGCGTTTGTTTTAATGAGGCGGAACCAGTGCCGCTTGTCAGTCACTGTCCGTGTTGGGAGGCGGGTCGCTGACGTTACTAGAGTACAGCACGGGAGCCCCGTGGGGCAACGCCACAGCTTAACTACATTTCTCAATAGTGTGGCTCCTTTTAACCAAGTAGCATTATTTGTAGTGTAACGTTAGCTATTTTTAGACCCAAGTAGTTACTCGCTACTGCCCGGAGAAACTGGACTGCTAAATAAAGATGAAAAATAGAGCTTTGATTCTCATTCCATGCTAACAACATTAGCTAACAAACGAAATACAACGTATAGCATAGCTACAAGTACAACACAGAATAACGTTAATACAATTACATGCATCATTGTTTACAATGAACGGGTGGGGCTGGTCAAAGGACTGGACACGGGGACAAGTTAAACATGAATTAATTTATTATAACACTCCGGTAGTTTCGAGTCGTGCTGCAGTGCCTACGCACCACAGCTATTCTATTATATACTGCTTTGACGCTTCCTCCTCATCGTTGATTGCCTGTAGTAGCTGCATCTAACGTTAGTAGCTAACGTTAAAACTAACCTAAAGTTAGTTGTTCACCAACAATCTCAACATTTGTTATTAGCTCAAAAACAACCGGACGAGACATGTTGTCGGCTCATATGTTCTGCTTAGGATAATCGCAACAATACTTCCGGTCCGGTCGGTGGGCTTCAAAATAAAAGTCTAAAACCGGAAAAGACGGAGCAGTGGGCTTCAAAATAAAAGTTTTGGGAAATAAATTTCTCAAAAAAAATTCTCTAACCGGTCGCAATAATATCGCTTATCGCGGTATTTTCGGGGGCAATTAATCGCCCAGCAAAATGTGTTATCGTGGCAGGCCTACCAATCACTAATTATCTGCATGTAAAAGTGGCATGATAAAAACAATATACGTATTTAATATTAATAATAATAAAGAATACATCTAATATAATGGTACAGCCTGCATGTGGGTGACCAGTTTACCATTGTAATATACAAGTATAATCGTAAGGAATTAATTGCTTTCAATATGGTCTTTCTTTTTTTCTCCTCTGTTTTGTCTTCACAGGGTGGTTGCATTTTCACACACCAGGTTCTTTTACTGGTGAAAACCCCAAAAGCAAAGTTTGTACTAGGAACAGTTCAGTCAGGAAGAATCTGAAGGAAAGTTTGAGTGTTACTTTCCCACCTACAGATGCTTTGACCTTACTTGCAGACTTGGCACTCTGCGCCATTAATGGCCAGGTCCCGCAACAGCCGGACCCAGCAGAGAGAGAGAGAGAGCTTGACTCAAGTTTGGAGACATGTGACCTCACGAAAGACTGTCTCGAACCAGAGTCTGTTCTTCACGCCTTGCTGAGGCAGCCCACCCCTAGCCACGTTCTGACCCCTAAATCTCCTTCACCCAAAGGTCTTGTGGGAAACAAGGAGGTGGTTGTTTTGATAACTAAAGAGCATGCTTACTCACTGCCCCCATCTTCCTCTCTACTTTTGGGTTTATCAGGTGCACCCTTCCAGGTTTCCCCTTTAAGTGGCTCTGCTGGACTGCAGCATCTTCGCCACAACACGAACAGCGATGGAACAAGAGCACTACGTGCCAATCTCTCTCACGAGGGTAAATGCCAAGGCAGTCGTAGCGCTACAGAAAGCCTTAGTAAAGACATTGTTCGCAGGAGGAGGTTCAGACGCTCTCGCACCTTCATTGAAGAAGACGGGTCCGTCCAAATCACAAGGCTATGGAAGGAAAATTACGATTTCGGTCTAGACAGCAAGTTTACGAATGACCCGAAGGATAAAACTGTCACAAGAGCCTTGCATGGGTATGTACTTCCTGTTATTACTTTCTATTGGGTATTTAAACATGAAATTTAAAACTATCCAAATGTTTTCAGAGCAATACTTTCTGATGTATTAGGGTGGAAACACACAGCCCTGCGGTAGCCCCCAAAGTGCAGGGGACAGCAGCCAGCAGGCTCATCTGTTAACTTTGACCGTTCACACCAGTATGTGCCTTATGTGTGCGGCTCGCGATCTGCAGTCATGTTTTGGTGTCTGGTCTTTTAATAACTAAATAACCCATAAAAACTGGATAAACAAACATGTTATAAAGGTTTTTAATATGTTAATTGTATACCAATAAAGGTACAGATGAAGGGTAGGATGTGCTTTGTCAATTAAATCAGTTTGGGTTGTCAAATATATTTTATGGTTCAGCACCAATTTTATGTTGTATTCATAAAATTGTTAAAAATCTCACTGATTGACATAACATTTTAAAGAAAGTTCTTTGCTGCAAATTTGTCACGTTCTCATCTGCCCCGTCATTTATCTGTCATCAAAGCGTATGACACAATATATAATATTAAATGTCTTTAGAGACATGGTGGCTGGAAATATTGGCCTTCCAGTTTCCAAAGGCTTGCTGTTGCTTCTCCTTTTAATTTGTACACTAAATGAGAAACCCAATGTAGGCTTGCCAAATGGGTCTCATCCAACACCTTCCATCTGTCCCCATACATGCGCCTCCCCTCTAAATTTGTCATCTCAAGTATGTCCTTTACAATTGATGGTGTTAAGAAGATCTTGAATGCTGACTTTATGTCATGGGCATGGCTGACCGTGTATCTGGTGGGGCCTGGAACCATTTTTATGATATTAGCAGCACTATGCCTACCCTGTTGTTCAAGTGGGGAGCGGGACTATGATAAGTTTCCATTTTTGGAAAGTGACGTCTCTGCTTGAGGTTGAGAGACAACAGGAGCATCTGCACTAAGGGTCTCATACTCATCAGAGGAGTATGCCTCATAATCAGGGTCCTCCTCAACATTATCCTCTGTCTCAGACACATTCTCTTCTATGTCACATTCACCATCAAAGAGCTGTGACAAAGCTTCACTGGCAGAAAACCTTTTCTTCAAGGTAATTTTCAATTGAGAGAGAACATGAAGAGAAACCACACAGCACCAAGATAAATGGTTTCGTAGGCTGCTATGCAAGCTTTTATGTTTGCTCCTCCCCTATGTTGCGTAAACTATAGGGATGGGAATTGATAAGATTTTATCAATACGATTCCCTTATCGATTCTTGCTAGATTTGTAATTTAAATAAATAAATTGGAAATGCAACAGAACTAAGCTGGTTAGAATAACAACATGCAACTTGACATTTCTGATTGTCATTTATCATTTATTGTTGAGCCCCCATGTCAGAAAAATACAAAAACTGTAAAAAATGTATTAACTATACACTTAAATAAAATAATGTATTTGAGATTCTCAAACTAATTTAATCTATTGAACTGTAGTTGCATTCAACAGGTCGTTATTGCAAAAGATAATTTGTTAGCAATAACCTACCTGTATAAATAAAGGTTAAAAGTAAAAACATAACTGACACATAAGTAACATCTAGGAAAGCAATTCACCTACCAAAATTCCGAGGCTTCTACCTCCTCTGATGTCGCGCGTGCGTAACACACACACTAGGGCTGCACGATTAATCTATTTTAAATTGAAATCGTGATTTGGAATGATGCAATTATCAAATCACACACAATTTTTCTTTTATTTATTTTTTTTACATTTATTTAACCAGGAAGTCCCATTGAGATACAAGATCGGTTTTGGAGAGGGAGGTAAGGGGTTTTAGATTGTGTTGTTGTGAAGTTTAGACTTCAGAGAGGGAGAGTAAAGTACAGGAAAAAAAGGTACCGTTCGGTACCGGTATCGATTCCCAGGTAAAAAGAAACATTTTCAGGCTCGGTGTCCTGAAAAGACCCACCGCGTAGGCCAGATGCAAGCCGCATTTTACAATAAACCTCTGTGGGGCTGCTTAAAAAAAAATTATAATTGCAAATGTAATCGCAATCGCAATATCTGTCAGAAAAATCGCAATTCGATTATTTCCCAAAATCGTGCAGCCCTAACACACACACACACAGAGAGACCCCCCCCCCCCCCCGAGCCACCACCCGTGCCAGCTCAGTGTTCTCTCTCTGTCTCTCTCTGCAATGAGCATGGCTATTTAGCTAGCTAGCGGCTAATGTTACTTTACCACGTAAATGAATGACTAGGATGCAAAGCACTTTCAGTTTTCACTGCACATAGAAACAGCGTAGTTGCAATTTCGAGCCCTTTAGGTTTTCCTAGTCAAGCAATCAAATGGTCTGCTATGGCTGCATGCATGCAGGGACGCGGGAAGTCAGTCAGAGTTGGGGGTGCGGAGATAAGTGATATAATAACGTTGTAGGCGGCGGGTGCGCTGAAGGGGAGGCAATAACGCGGGCAGCGCGCAAAATGTTTCCTTTTTTGTCAATATAGTCAATAGTCAATTTGTCAAAAAAGATGTATTTTTTTGATGAGTCAACATTTTGGCCTTGCAGTTACAACTCCCTGCCAACAGGTGGGGGTGCTGCAGCACCCTCAGCACCCCCCTTCCTGCGTCGCTGCATGCGTGGTGCTAATGTTATTGTTTTAAAATGCGCAACTGTCGGAAAAAACATGGTATCGATAAGAGGAATCGATAGTCACGGAGGCATGCGATTCCAGGAATCGCTAAAATAGTCACATCAATATCCTAAACAAATAAAACATAATGTAAAATGTTTTATTTTTATATATGTTTTATACAGTTAAAACAGCCTGGGGTCAGATTTACCCCATGGAACACTGATGTGTACAAAGTGTGTACAGGACATTGAAAACATATCATGTTAATTTTATGTTTATCCATTTGTCCTCATTAAATAAGGAAAAGTCATGAAATAATAAGCCAAACAATATTGTCAACCTGTTAAACATTGAATGGCGTCAAATTGACCCCAAGGTAAAATGTCCAAGAGTTTTAACCCATGATAAATACCAGCTCTACCTGTGATTATAAAAGAGCAGTGGAGCAGACCGGCGTGTGGGAGAAACACTGCTGGTGTGAACAACAACTAGGCCACTGCTCTACTGCTGGTGTGAACAACCAGACTCCTCTACTGCTGGTGTGAATAACCAGGCCACTGCTTTACTGCTGGTTAGAGCTGTCACATTATTTTCGAATTTCTAATTTACATAAAAACACGAGATTTGAACTTGAAGAATGATACCAAACATACCATGGTTAAAAAAAAGTTGCCAAAACGTTTTGTGAATGTGTGAATAACTAGGCCACTGCTCTACTGCTGGTGTGAACAACCAGACTCCAGCTCTACTGCTGGTGTGAACAACTAGGCCACTGCTCTACTGCTGGGAGCCTCATCGGGCTGTGTGTTTCCACTGTTAGATTTTTATTTTTTTATTTTATGCTTTACTTTTTATTGTGCTCATATTAAACTATTAACTTAAAGGGGCACTTCACCAGAAACAATGCAGATTTATTTTGCACATAAACTCTAAACAGTTTTGCACACATACATTTTATTTGACAGTTATTCAGACGTCTCCCAGACCTAATAGTCATCATCTTAGATGGAGATTTGAATTGTGTATTACACCCAGCTTTAGATAAAACATCTCTATCTGGGGCACTGAGCAAATCAGCTCGATGTGTAAATTATTTCTTACAAACTAAATGGAATGGTAGATGCATGGAAACACAAGAACCAAACATCCAGGCAATATTAATTTCTACCCCAGCACACCAGACTTATTCTAGAATGTATTACATTTTTATAGACTATGACACTTTCCAGACAGCTATCATAATTAATGATTGATTTTTTACATTTTATCTTTAAAATATGATTTGCTCACTAGACAGAAGAGTCCCACAGACAAGTAGAACACTTACATTCAGATAGTCGCATACAATAAAAACTGAAAAGGTCAAAATAACACAATAACTCCCTAAGGCTGATTTCCATTGTGGTCCTTTAATGGTGGTGATACACTGGGCAACTTTTTTAGCAACATTTTTGATGGGCAACGTTGGATAAGACGGAGGGGATAATACAATTTATCTGGGAAACAAGAGCTTGCCATTCAATCAGTACAAACGTGTCGAGACATCCGCTTATCCAATGTCTCGACACATTTGTACTGATTGAATGGCAAGCTCTTGTTTCCCAGATAAATTATATTGTATTTTCCACTCTGTCTCATGTAATTTCCTGTTGGCAAGCACATTGCCCCATCATGTTGTCCAAAAAGTTGTAGTGTATTGCCACCTTAAGGGAGTGGGGGGATGTAGGGGAGTATGACAATGATGTATTGATAAGGAAATTGTACTCTGGTGAGCTTTGGGGTAACATCTTCATTCAGTTATTTAATGCCAATAACTAATAATTATCTTTCAACATTTCATATTCTGATCAGCGGATGGGATTTCAGCCATCAGGACACCACTGAACAGGTGCAGCTCATTGTGCACATGTGGATAGGTCTGTTCTACAGCCGGTCAACAGCCAGGTTCTTTCACCTCGACTCTAGTCTTCCATGTCTAGAAGATGTTGATTGTTTGGAAATGTCTGATGGAACGGTACCAAAGCAAACCACACCTGACCCTGAGACCACCTCCTCTGCTCCTATGCCCACTAAAATGCCAGAATCAAAAGCTGTTGACCTTAGCAAAAAAAAGACACCCGTCTTGAATCAAGAATCTGTGGTATTGGATCTTTCACTGATGAAACCCAAGAAACTGGATCTCACTTCAGACACACAAGTCAACGGAGAGGAGCTTCCTGTGTCTCATGAACAGACTGAAACTATCAAAAGCTCAGAAGAATTGGAGCCTTCACTCGGGCGGTGTGAATCGAGCACTGCATATCTACTCCCAGCAGAGAATCAGCCATCTGAGGTTTGCTCATTTGATTTTTATAACAATATATTGAACTAAAGTATAGATCCTCTTTAGTTTTTTCCTCCAATGCGGTATTCAGATGATTGTTTGGCCTGCAGTAGTCTACGGACCAGATATAACTGGAATGCTTGTTTGGGTTATCTGGAGGTTATCAGTTAAATCGAACCACCACTAATGCCACTGGTAGATGAATAGGAGGTAGTTGGGGCACGTTTAAAATGTTGGTTGAAATCATTCTCATTGCATTGTTGATTTAAGATGGAAATGGAAAACTAGCAGCTTCCCTGCTGCTACTGGACCTCCATATCAGTTTCTGGTGCAGCCTATTACTATGTGCAGTAATAGGCCTCACAGTAATTCATGCAAAGACACAATTTGGGGGTAGGGACCCTTGTGAAAATCAGTGTATTTGGTATTGTTGGACGGGTAAACTTCTTGCTGGGTTACCTCAAGAGCCATAATGTTTCAAAGCAATTATAAAAGCACCATGTAGTCACATGCCATGGATGGGTTTTTGGCCTTGATGTAGTGTATATCAAGATGATTCTTTTCTAGACACAACTATCACGAACCATGCATTACTTACATTACATTACATGTTTGTATGATTTCAGAAAAGACACAATGCATTTCAGTTTTACCTGGTTCTTAGACTACTCCCAGTCCCAGGCCCTAAGAGCCACTTGAATATCATGTGAAGAAATGTTCTCCATTAAGATATTTATCCTGGGCGTCTGGGTAGTGTAGAGCTAAAAGTATTTGCCTACCATCGCAGAGAGACTGGTTAATTCCTGGTAGCGGTACTACCAGCTTGGTCCGACGTTCCTACAAACACAATTGGCAGTGTTTGCGTGTGGGAAGCCGGTGGGGTATGAGTCTTGGTCGTTGCAATAGCGACTCCTACTGGTCGATCGGGGCGCCATGTATTAAGCTCTCCCAGTGAAACTCCTCGCTGTCAGGTTAAAATATTACACCGGCTGTATCAGAGGAGGCATGTGGTAGTCGACACCCTCCCCAGACCAACAGAGGCTAGCACAAAGACCAGGACCATGGTACACACAGGGAATTGG